>NC_046164.1:56970317-57262960 GCF_011064425.1 Rattus rattus | reverse complement strand
TAGAACAGATTGGGAAAAGATCTTTACCAATCCTACAACAGATAGAGGCCTTTATATCCCAAAATATACACAAAAGAAACTGAAAAAGTTAGACCGAGGAGGACAAACAACCTTTGCTTAAAAATGGGTCTAGAAGCTAAACAAGAATTACATATTGAGGAATGCCGAATGTGGTTGAGAAACGCAAAGAAATGTTCAACATCTTAGTCATAAGGAAATGCAAAATCAAAACAACCCTGAGATTTCACCTCACACCAGTGAGAATGGTTAAGATCAAAAACTCCAGTGACAGCAAATGCTGGCGAGGATGCGGAGAAAGAGGAAACACCCTCCATTGTTGAGGGGTTGCAGACTGGTACAAATCCATTCTGGAAATCAGTCTGGAGGTTCCTCAGAAAATTGACATTGAACTGCCTGAGGATCCAGCTATACCTCTTTGGGCATATACCCAAAGATGCCCCAACATATAAAAAAAGACACGCGCTCCACTATGTTCATCGTAGCCTTATTTATAATAGCCAGAAGCTGGAAAGAACCCAGATGCCCTTCAACAGAGGAAATGGATACAGAAAATGTGGTACATCTACACAATGGAATATTACTCAGCTATCAAAAACAATGACTTTATGAAATTCAGAGGCAAATGGTTGGAACTGGAAAATATCATCTGAGTGAGGTAACCCAATCACAGAAAAAAAACACACATGGTATGCACTCATTGATAAGGGCTTGAATTAGCCCAAATGCTTGAATTACCCTAGATGCCTCAGAACAAATGAAACTCAAGACGGATGATCAAAATGTGAACAAGTTTACCTTTTCTTAAAAGGGGAACAAGAATACCCTTGCAGGGAATAGAGAGGCAAAGATTAAAAAGACACAGAAGGAACACCCATTCAGAGACTGCCCCACATGTGGCCCATACATATACAGCCATCCAATTAGACAAGATGGATGAAGCAAAGAAGTGCAGGCCGACAGGAGCCGGATGTAGATCTCTCCTGAGAGACACAGCCAGAATACAGCAAACACAGAGGCGAATGCCAGCAGCAAACCACTGAACTGAGAATAGGACCCCCGTTGAAGGAATCAGAGAAAGAACTGGAAGAGCTTGAAGGGGCTCGAGACCCCATATGAACAACAATGCCAAGCAACCAGAGCTTCCAGGGACTAAGCCACTACCCAAAGACTATACATGGACTGACCCTGGACTCTGACCTCATGGGTAGCAATGAATATCCTAGTAAGAGCACCAGTGGAAGGGGAAGCCCTGGGTCCTGCTAAGACTGAACCCCCCAGTGAACTAGATTGTTGGGGGGAGGGAAGGCAATGGGGGGAGATGGGGAGGGAACACCCATAAAGAAGGGGAGGAGGAGGGGATGTTTGCCCGGAACCGTGTGCAAGGGAATACACTGGCATGTAAATATTCGTTGTCAAAAAAGTCAGAGTTTAGAGGTAAGGACATCTGTGTGTTTCACGCTTCATGATGTCCTAGAATAGCACTTCCATGACTGGATCCTTACAAAACAGAAAGTAAACACTTCTACACGCCTATCATTATATGATGCTGCCAGAAAGACCTGTACTCCAAATTTCATTATGGACCTCAAGCTCAAATAAATGGCATTAAATTTCTCTCCTTATAAAGTAACTTTTCTACGGTATTTTTTAATACAATAATAAATGTTGGGAAACAGACATATAGAGAGCCTCTAATGACTAGAATCACTACTCTTAAGAAGATGGCAATGATACAGTAGAAAAAAATAGCACCTAAGGGAAGAGGTTTTTCAAATAAATTCATTCAAGATGCCACTATGAACTTTGTTTTTGTAGAACTGTACTTAACAAATATTTATTGTTTAATCTATCCAATCTATGAAGTTTGTTATAGCAGTGTGAGCTAAGGCACCACCTATCTACCAAACCTTTTATGTTATAAACCTTACTCCTAAGGTATACAGATGTCTCATGGTTTATAAAATGAATGAGCAACTACCTGGGCCAATAGGTTTATATGAAGCCAAGGTTCAATATGGAACCTCTTGCTGCGGACAAATCTTTAGATGTTTAATCTGATTTGATTTTGTGGGTTGTATTCTCCTACATATGGAAACTGAGACCAGGAACTATAAAGAAGTCCATTAAGAAGGTGATCTCAGAAAGTAAAAATGTATAATCCTGACTGACATGCAGGGTTATGGTTTCAATAGGAAATGTCTCCAATATGCTCACGTGTCAGCCTGAGTCTTTGAAAATTTAGGAGGTCGATACACTACTGGAGAAAGCTCAGTGTCCTTGGCTCCTTCCTATCTTTCTTTTGCTCTGATCACAAAGCATGGGAAGAAAGCTCGTCACATGATCCAAGTTTGCCATGATGTTCTTCCTTATGCACACATGGTCCCAAAGCCACAGACCAAGTTCTTATATACACACAGTCCCATCACGGCCATTACATGAATCCATCCTGTCAGGATGGTTGCATCAGGCATTTGGTTTCGTGAGATGAAACACTACTGAACACACACACACACACACACACACACACACACACACACACACACACGGGTGCACACGCACAGGAGAGAAGGGAAATTCAAATTTATTGAGGCATCAGATACTCTCACAGAGAACAGTGTCTG
Organism: Rattus rattus; assembly: GCF_011064425.1. NCBI lineage: Eukaryota > Metazoa > Chordata > Mammalia > Rodentia > Muridae > Rattus > Rattus rattus. The sequence continues at coordinate 57,260,318 of NC_046164.1, read as the reverse complement.
AGACATAAAAAAAATGCTTCCATTATTATTCAGAGAGAAACCGTGCATCTATCCACCTTTGGTTTCATTCTTTGTGGTTATAGGTTTTACTTGTAGAAAGGCTATGAGAACTAAGTAAAATGATATATTAAGTTAGGGGCCAGAATTCAATTTTCTCCCTCTCCCTCTCCCTCTGCCTCCCCGCCCTCTCTCTCTTGTGACCTGGAACCTGGGGTATGGTAGAGTTGAACAATTTCCAATCTAGTAGATTTACTCTAACAACAATGCTAGACAAGTCAGTCTCTCCACAACCTCATGGAGTAGCACAGTGCCTATCTTTCCACTTGACAACCTTTATGATAGCTAATACTTCTAACATTTTAGGGAAGCATTAATTTTTTCTCATTCAGGTGACCAAACCATATCATAGTTAATATGATGTTTAGGAAGTTGTATCTGCTGCTCACTTTCACAGAATATTATCCTACTTTCTTTTCCAAGTGTATTACACTTACCTGCTGAAGAGACCACCCTCACTACCAGAGTACATGAACTTAATGGTCACCAGAGTGTGTCCTCTGGAGTCTCGGTGACTGCAAATTAATGGATTTCCAAGGAATTTAGTGCAATACATGCATTTGAAAAGAGATAATTCACTGCCTGATTAATCTATGGTAGTTATGATTTAGATGTAATAATAATTCTCTGGCTTGTTTACTGTACATTTCTCATGGGTCATCATTTGGATCCAGATGTTAGTTGAATGTCCTATGCATGCACACTTCTCCATAAGTAGTCACTCTAGAAAGCATCCTTGGCACGCATTTCTACTTTCCCTTTCAACCTTCTTTCCTGTGTCAGAAAAGAAGGCAGTTCTTCCTGCAAAGGAGGGGGGAGTCTATCTGTGGTTTAGAGCAGTGGTTCACAACCTTCCTAATGCTGAGACCCTTTAATACAGTTCCTCCTGTGTGGTGACCCTATGCTATGAAATTATTCTCATTGCTACTTTATAACTGTAATTTTTGCTACTGTAATTTTTGCTATTGTAATGTTAATATCTGTGTTTTCAGATGGTCTTAGGCAACCCCTGTAAAGGGATTATTCTACCTCCAAAGGGGTTTCAACCCCCAAGTTGAGAACCTCTACTTTAAAGTGCCTTTCTTAAAGCTCTAAGCCCTTCTATCCTGGTCACCTGGTTTTTCTTTTTGTGTTGGCTCCAATCTCTTTCAAGCAGAGAATATATTCTCTACTGATCATTGTCACCTTGAAGTTGCATTCTTTTTAAAATCTTGATTCAGGAAAGGTTTCAAAGCAGTCAATGTCACTCTTCTCACTTGTCACCTTCTGCTTATATCACAGTATAATACTCTTGTAACCAGGTTTACAGTTTGATCAAATTACAAACACTGTTCTTGTAAACATTTCACAAAAATAACAGAGCTTAGTTTTCATCATACATACATCATACATGTCAGCAAATTTCATCTCTTCAATATTCTCTGCTTTGTTTCATTTCCCATGATAAACCCTGTCTATATAGCTATTCATTTCTGATGTCTTCTGATGGCTTTTATTTATTTCCTTATCAGATACGTGATAGCTTCTTTTATTTTTAATTTCAAGGAACAGTTTTAGACTCTGTGGGTGTTCAATACATTAATTAATACATTAATACATTAAGTCTACAAATTCTAAATGTATTTCTTTCATTTAAGTTCCAGAGCTGTCCATTTTAATGTTCTTTTAGAGCTTGATACAGTGACATTGGCTTGACTTCCCAGCTTTGTAGATAGCCAAAAGGACTGCAAATTCAAGGCCAATTTGAGACACCTGGTAAGAACCACTCTTCAAACAAACAAACAAACAAACAAACAAAAAAGATTTAAGAAAAGCACTAAGAGAGCTTATTACAACTTGAATACAAATTCCACTTTCCCTCAAACCTGGTCCTGCTTCAAGACGACACAGAAATCAGGCCCGCATTTAACTAATTGTTAAGACAAAAAAATGGAAGCCATAGTTTTTTTTCTGTCTTGCCACTAAGAGTGAAGAATCATTTAATTTATAACTCTAATGCCACAATCAGGAAGAACCTGGATAAACAAAGGTAATTAACCAATCTCAGTTCTCGAAGTTTGTTCATCATATTTACGTTTTACATATCTGATTTCCACCCAGAGATTTCTACTTTAGAACTGTTGCTAGTGTCTCTTTATCAAGGTTTAGGACCAAATCTTCCCCTCCATTTCTTCCCTTCCCATGGTTTTCCTCACACTGTAGCTAAGATATTTCAGTGAAAACTGGATGTATGATATTCAACCTCCTACCCTTCTCATCTCCAAGACATATGTCCCAGAATGCTCTGGGATGGTGTACATTTCCTAGATTTCTTGTTCGTCGCAGGTTACTCTCACATTGACCTTCTTTTCCTCTCTCTCATGAGCTGTGAAACACCCCATAGGTTTCACCTTTTATTTTCCTTTCTCTTCGGCTGTAAAGTCTCATTCTTCATGGTCTCATATCAGTTATCCCCTAAAGACAGCAGCGGCTTCCCATAGACAAAACCTCGAGCTACCATCTTTGTGGCAATTTGTCCTTTCCCAACATATGACTCAAGGACATTTAGTGCACGTCCAAAACCGATCTTTCCAGGTATACCAGGAAACTCAGTAATTGAGTCTCTATTTTATCCTCTTATAACTACAGGATACTCATTACTTCCCCACAGTTTAGGACACAGAGTAGGCTCACTATGCTCAAAGAATCTGAATGAATAAATGATTGAATGAATAAACGCTAAACAATAGGATACGATCACTATTATACTCATATCTCATTTTGAAGTTTGAGAAACCTCAATAAACATTTAAGCAGACATAAAGTCCCACTATCTTTTCCATCTCCAAACTTCCAAAGGATATAAACAATAGTCTGCTGAAAACACATCCCTACTATTAATCTGTGGTCAGAGCTAGGACTGCAAACAAGTAGATTTAAGTCTCAAGACTAGCTCTGGGTAACCTTTCTTCGACAATTTCGATTGTACCCATGCATTTGTCACTGCTAAGTAGAAAGTAACGCAAAGGGAGAAATACTTTGGTCAATATTCTGCCTCGAGTTCCAGAGAGAGACAGTCTATCATGCAGGAGAAGACAGTATACAGAGGTCAGGAAATGTATGCAGTGGACTCAAGAGCTCGGGTGGTGACAGTGCATCCAGGAACTACACGAGCTGTGTAGGGGCCATGCCGTAAAGTCTCACAGGCCCATTCCCCAGTGATCCATGTCAAATGACACGCCCACTTCCCAAAGAGCTCCACAGCCCTTCCGGGCTGCAAACCACCATTCTAGAGACTGAGTCTTCAAATGCCCGAGCCCATCGGAGTGACATGGCTTCACAACCGAGGCAGCGCAAACCAGCTTCTTTGAGCTGTACTGCGATTCAAGTAGCGAGCCTTCATTCTTCCTGCCGCTTTCTCTATCTGGACCATTTAGCACAGACTTCCTACAAGCATAGGGAAATTCCTAGCAGATCTGTCCTTTGTTAATGTGAAGTTCTCCTAATAGACTCTCAGACTGCTTCTCTACATACAAAGCAGTTTCCAGTTCTTCCTACAACTAAGCTCATCATTAAAAAGCACGTTACCTCCATTTGTCTCGGGCGTATGACGCAAGTTTTGTTTATGCTGAGCTTTATGCTCCTAAAACAGCTCGCACAATTACACAATTACATTATCATCATCATATTGCAGAGTGCAGCATATATTGTGCGTAAATAACGCGTAAGTTAGAAGACATGGCTGAAATAAGGCCAGAAACATCACCTTAAGAAGAACAGGCACAGGCCTGTTGCTAAACAGAGAAGAATCGCATTGCAAAGTCAGGAGAGTGACTGACATATGTAGACCTTGAAGACTTTGTATACGGATAGCATCTCCGATGTGCATTGCTTTGAGGTTTTCATGACACTCTATGGCAAATTTAAGTCACTCATTGTCCCTTGGTCATGATTCTGGCCTTTCAATGAAATTATTTGACAACTCTCAGATAGATCTTTTCATTTGGGGACTCAGAATATTTCCTCCATTTCATTTTCAAAAGTACATAATATTCAATAGATATGCACTATGTGGAAAATTCCAGAGGACATATATTTTTACCAAATATTAGTGAGAAAAAGACTTATAAATGTCAGAAAATACTACTCTTCTGAATGTGTAAATTGTATGGAGCTTAAAATGGAATGTTTGTTTATAGAAGGGACACACATCTCATAGTTTGATGAGTGAAAATCAACTTCATTTTGATACAGAAAATTCTTGTTAGAGATAATCATACAGAGGCAAAATGGTAATTTAATATCCTTAGAGACCTGAGCTTTAATCAATTTCCAACTTTGTATTTCTAGGTCATAGCATGTATTGAATTAGGGCAATGGCTATCTCTATGTCCTTGAATTTTGCTCACCCAACAGTAGTATGCATTCATTCTTGTCATTCATGTATCCCTTTACTGATTTAGCATTTATTGAGGGAATTATGTATAAATCTTATGCTAGGATGCTGATATTAAATGATGTTTAATTTGAGGGTTAACATATGTCAAATAGAATCATTCCTGGATGATTAAATTTTGAAAACTAAATAATATAGTTTTTATCTGATAAAGGTCTGCATAAATATTGCACACCACTGTATCTTCATCTTCCTTTTCCAAAAATATAAGAAGTGATATAAAGGATTCACAGCTAATAAATAGAAAGATGTAAGACTGGAATCAGATCTCCCAGTGTTTATAGTAATCCATTTCTGACATGCTATGCCATTTATTTTTGAACAAAACCTATTTCATCCTCAATGGCACTATGTGCCCTTACTCAGTTTGAATTACATCCTTTAAATCACGATGGACTATACGGGGAGTCATGGTTGTAGAAGGTTGCCTTGTCATGACCTCGTGTTATAATCAGAATCAGGTAAAGAGCAAGATTCACCTTGTTGATTGATTGTGCTGGAGGATTATTTTCCAATGTATGATAATTCATTTTAACTATTTCATGGTTGAAAGGAAGCAAGGCCACACCACCCAAACATGGGCTCTCTGTGTCTTACAAAGATAGTTCCCTTTATGAGCATATCACATTTCACTTCTTAATCAGAACGCTCTTTTCTTTAGTTTTCAATTTTTTTTTCAGAGCTGTGGGACCAACCCAGGACCTTGAGCTATAGGCAAGCGCCTCTACCACTGAGCTAAATCCCAACTTTTTTTTGTTTTTTTTTTGTTTTCAATTTTAAACTATTTTCTGAGTGACAAATTTTGTTTGACTGGCTTAGTATGGCTTAGTATGTCCCAGATATCTGACTCAGAAGTAGAGAACACAATGTTCTACTTAGCCTTGCTTCTTAGTATAGTTTCATTCCTTCTCTTTCTAATTTCCCTTCCTTCTTTTGGAGGGCTTTTTCTTCATCACTGGATTGTGACTTACAGAACTTAAAACAGTATCCACAACCTGAGTCACTTCAGTCTCAGAGGAGACACTAGACTAGGGACTTGAGCAATCCGCCCCTGAGATTTCAAAACACACTTAACATCGTCATAGAAATATGAATTCAAAAAGCAGTCAGAAATCTTGGGAAAGGTTTGGTGAATTTTGCAGCCACATAAACTTGTACAGAGGATTTGGTTTCAGTTGATATTTTACTGAGAGGCCCAGAAAGTTTAGAAGATGAGCTGTAGTTAAAAGAAGTAAGGTGATTGCACTGGGTTCTTCAAAGGGTATTGGGGTCCCTCTCTGTTCCTTATGAAGTTATTCTAAATTGTGAGCTGCTGCCCTTCCATTCTGCCTGAGCAAAAGTACAATGCCTTGGGGTTATGATCATGGACACAAAACTCAGCAACTATAATCCAAATAAATCATTTATCACTGCAACAGAAAGCTGACAACCACAGAGGGCGTTTGACCCATACAGATTTCTCTACACTAATTATTCCCGCATTTGCCATCTTTGACCACATGTTTGAGACATTCTAAATATTGTACCTCGAAGAGGAGAGGGGATTTAGGATGAAAGGGATATACCTTGTTATTAGTTTCAGAACTCAATATATACTGAACAAAGTGTGTTTCCAGTAGGCAGAGAGCATGTAAGAGCCTGGAATGTCCCAAGTCAGCACGAGCTACACTCCAGAAATAGAGCTATGCTTAGTAGCTATCAAAGCAGTATGAAAAAATACCTTTTATAGCTGTACAAGATCAATGGTATGGGTTTGGGAGGTACATATGAGGAGATGCTGCACTCAAAGACATGCGATCACTTCCCAGAGAGAAAGTATAGCTTGGAAATAATTACATCCATAATGATAAATAATTTAAAAGGTTATGGATATATATTTATAGAAATGCATTGCTACATTGATGATTTTCTTCTTATGATGAAAATTTCTTTTGAGACCTTTGTAAATTTTTAAAGGCCTGAGTAAAACAACACTTTTAAAAAATATGTTTAATGTGTACCCAATTAGTACGGTGTTTGGGGTTCAGATATAACGGAGTGAAGTACTCAGGAAAACATGTTATATGCTAATGACTCTAATTATCAAATGACAACTTGTATTTCAATAATAAATGTACCAATTCTAATTTTTCACCTGATTTAAATGACAAATGAGTTAAAATGCAAAATGCTTCCTAATTAGAAAAAGCAATTGAACAAATATTAACAGTGTGCCCTAGAATGACAGTGATGTTATTGTCAACATCAGCATATCCAATGGACTCATTTTGACCCCACTTTTTGTAATCTCATTAAGACAAATACAGAAAAACAATCTGAGAATTCAATTATTTGGTCAACAAAAATCAAATGCATATATTTCTGTATAGAAGTTTGTTATTTCTATTCCTGAGAGATGACATGAGCTAATTATTAGGGAAGTATTTTATGAAGAATAAATAGCTTATAGCTTAGAAAATAAGAAAATGGAGAGGTAAAAAACACATCTAATGAGAATGGAGGAGATAACACAAAAGATTAAAAGCAAAACCTTGATAAATTGTTTTTAAATTTTCATGTTTAAACTGATCACAGAAATTTTGAAAATTTAAAATTAATAAATTTAATTTAAAAAAAAAGGACGATCCCTCCTCAAACTAAACAATTATGTATATTTTAAAGGAACAATCCTGCTTTGCCTCCTAGAAGAACACAAAACAAAGGTATGGACAGCTTTGTGTATCTGTAGTACAGACATATGAGCAAAGGGAATAGTAACATTTAACTTGAATTGATGTTAATATTGAAATTCTATAAAATAAATGGCAGCAGATAAGAGAGTGCTGGGTATGGGCTCAGGAGAAAATTTGGAGAAGATTTAAGAGAACAACCATAGGAGACAGTATCCAAAGGAAAAGTCCGATTCAGAGTGAGAGTCTGGTCAAGGACAGACAACTGGTCTCCAAGACCTTAAGGAGTATCAGTGCTTAGTATGTACACCTTTAATGGAGTAGCACCTACAGATTAGAAGTGCATCAGACCTTACTTATTCTAGAAAAGATTATGCAACTTCAACCTGTTCTTTCTTTAAGTCCTTGCTATGGGGACCTTCAGTATCCTTTGAGGAAACATCTCTCCAGTAAAGAATTACTATGGGGATGTTAAGTGGGGAGGACTTGAAGCCTCCTTCCAACAGTGTGTACCAGTGGATAACTACACAGAAGAAATGGACAAAGGTACTGTAATCTGTTTGAGGTCAATAGAAAAAAGAAAGTGCCAGTCCAAGGACTAGAAAACAGAGCCAGGATATGACCACACCTCTCAGCTGAAGAGAAGCATTGAACAGGCAACTTCATTAAACATAACAGAAACATGGAATATTATAATTCATAAACTGGATGTGAAAAGATCAGTGAGGGCAAAGTGAGTAATTTAAAATACTATGTTTAAAATTATGGAAAATAACCTAACACCAGTCAGAATCGCTAAGATTAAAAAACTCAGGTGACGGCTGATGCTGGCGAGGATGTGGAGAAAGAGGAACACTCCTCCATTGTTGGTGGGATTGAAAACTGGTACAACCACTCTGGAAAGAGTCTGGAGGTTCCTCAGAAAATTGGACATTGAAGTGCCTGAGGATCCAGCTATACCTCTCCTGGGCATATACCCAAAAGATGCCCCAACATATGAAAAAGACACGTGCTCCACTATGTTCATAGAAGCCTTATTTATAATAACCAGAAGCTGGAAAAGAACCCAGATGCCCTTCAACGAGGAATGGATTAGAAAATGTGGTACATCTACAAATGGAATACTACTCAGCTATCAAAAAAACAATGACTTCATGAAATTTCATAGGCAAATGGTTGAACTGAAAATATCATCCTGAGAGAGGTTACTCAATCACAGAAAAACACACTTGTATGAACTCATTGATAAGTGGATATTAGTCAAAAAGCTCAAATTAGCCAAGATGCAATCCACAGACCACAGGAAGCTCAAGAAGAAGGATGACCAAAATGCAGATGCTCTCACTTCTTCTTAAAAGGGGGAAAATATCCATTGGAGGGGATATAGAAGCAAAGTTTAGAATAGCGACTCTAGGAATGGCCATCAAGAGCCTGACACACATGTGGCAAAACTAGATAAGATTGATGAAGCTAGAAAATGCATGCTGAAAGGAATGGATATAGATCTCTCCTGAGAGACACATCCAGAGCATGTCCAATACAGATGTCAATGTTAGCAGCAAACCACTGAACTGAGAATAGAACCCACTCAGGGGGAATTAGAGAAAGTATTGAAAGAGTTGAAGGAGCTTGCAACCGCACTAAAACGACAATGCCAACCAACCAGAGCTTCCAGGTACTAAGCCACTACCAAAAGACTATACATGAACTGACCCAGGGCTCCAACTGCTATATAGCAGAGAATAACCTTGTTGGGGCACCAGTGGAAGGGAAAGTCCTTGGTCTTGCCAAGGTTGGAACCCCAGTGCAGGGGAGTATGGGGGGGAAAATAAGGGGGATGTATAGGGGGAATACCTGTATGGGGGGGAATGGGGGCTTACAGACAGGAAACCGGAAAGGGGAATAATCTTTGAAATGTAAGTAAAGAATTATATCTAATAAAAAATTTAAAAACCAAGAAAAAATATGGAAAATAGACATGAGGGCAGGAGGATTAGTAAAATGAAGACTAGACCTAATTAGCTTGGGAATGCCTATGTGCAGATGGACATAAGCATATCATGTATGTTAACCCTTCTGTCAAGGAGAGTACCACGAGACAAATGAAAGGTTTTAAGTGTCTAGATGGAAAGTTCAGCATCCGATCCAGGATCTAAACTGATTTCTAGAATGGTTTCATTCCATCAGCATGTCCCTCAAAAACATTTTCTTTTTAATTGTATATAGTTCATATCACTCTTCTCCTGGAATAAAAATAACATAAATTTCTTTATTTCACTTAATTATTTTTATGCCCAAATTATGTTAGACTTGACAATTATTTTACAACATAAGCCAATTTTTTGAGAAGGGTCAATTAAATTCAGTCATCAGTTAATTTAAAATATCAATGAAGTGAAAATTCTGTATTTTGGGGTAACACTTAAACATAAACTACTTTTTTTTTAATGTGTACTTAACTTCAATGTAAGAAATTATTCTAGTCTAAGAACTACCATTTTGATCATTTTTTTTTCTCTTATGGATAACAACTATAAAGGGAAATGCTGGTTTACTTATAGTTTTGGTAACTCTTTAATGTAAGTAACTATATTCCCTTTTCTTATATGACACTGAAATAAATAAGCTACCTTCTCCAGAGAACTATGAGAACTCGCATGCTGCAGGCGTTGTTTTTGAACAGCTCTGTACATATTCACAGCTGCTTAGCTGTAACGCATCGCTGCCCCAAATGACCAAGAAAATTCAGCACACCGAGAGAAACAAAAATCCCCAAGAAACCAACAGAAGGGAAATTGGACAAACCCTAATACATAATGTATATATCACAGGATCCCGTTGCATGCCGTTAGACATCTGAATATAGCGCTCAGTTTATCCTTAGATTTCACTGAAATAAAATTAAAAACCCACACACTGTCTGCAGAGACATGAGCTTACCATGCACAGAAATGCCCAAGGGGATTTATGGCAGAAGGATGATGATGGCCAGAGACTTATTGTCTAGACTATCAGTCATTAATTGGGACTTGGCTTCTACCAACTCCTTTCACCCTGCTCATAGTTTAATGATCTGCAAGTCTTATCTTTTATGTATTTCAGCTGTATAGCACAGGGAAAACAAAGGGCATTCTAACACTCAGTATTTTCCCCAAGTATAAATACTTTATTTAATTTGCACCTATTTACATCTTCCATAATGTGCGGTTAGATCTTGTTTCCAAGTACACTTTAACGTTTACAGGGTACATACAGCATTTTTTTTTGAAATCTACACAGACCTCTGCCTTACATTTTCCATGTGACTGTGTGTTTTCTTCATCAGTTTTCTCACGTGAGAAGCAACCCCGGTGCTCATTCTCTAACCCAGTCATATGCAAAGCATTAAAGCTGAGTTAATTTCCAATTTATTTCTGTGAATGTTGAAAATGAAGTTGCCCATATTTCACATCTGAGAAACAACTGAGTATATGCATTTGTAAGGATGCTTGTCATCTCATGGAGATGCTCTTAGTTATTTAAAATATTTCTATTTATAAAAACCACAGGTTTCTCAAAGTTTAATATAGCCTTTCCTTTATTTTGTGTGATTAAAATCAAAACTATGGAGCATGTGAGAAAACCCAATGGAGCGAGAATAAATGACAATTTATGCATGAAACTGTCTTCACATCCTTCTTACCTCAAGTCTATAACCATTTTAGAGATGAGTCAGCATTGCCATAAGAAGTTGTACACTGTCCACAAAGCTTCTATCACTTTCCACACAACCAAAAGACACTAAATGCTCAAACTCTAAGTGAGCAAAATCAATTATGCCAGCAAAAATATTATGTCTTAGAATGAATATAAAAAGTTATATGGTGTCATTCAACCATATGACACCAAAATATTGCCCAATGAAATTCAAACCCATTCTCATACCAATGAATATACACAACTTTTACAAGTAGTTTTATTTTTAACAATTGTCAAAAAAATAAACTGAAACAGCTTAAAGCCCATTGCTGAACTAACAACATGTCACATAACCATACACTTGAATAGTATTTGGCAATAAACAGGAACAGGCCTAGACCTGTGGGAATGACTCCATGGGAGAGTATATTTCTAGCAATCTCAAGACTACAGTTTCAGCAAGAAACTATATCCAAGATACACGTACACGCACACACACACACACACACACACATACACACACACACAAATGCACACACACACACACACACACACACACACACACACACACACACACACACACACACACACACACACACACAGGCCCCAGAAATTCCTCTTGCAAGATCCATGTGCTCACTCATGCCACAACATATGCTCTTCGACTGGAGCATGAGAATCCTATTAGTTGTTACATTTCCCTAAAGATATGACTTCTTCTCCAGCTTCTATCCATTCGCCAATAGCTACTTAATATAAGATGAGGCCTAGTGATTACATACCTTACCTATGTAGGGATTTTGGTTGGCTATATGCTCTGTAGGTAATTATAGCTCGTGTAAGTTCATAGTCATATCATAGCTCAAAGACAACATTTGACAGCAGTCTCCCACACTTTGACTCTTACATTGTTTTTGCTTCCAATCTGAGATGTTTTCTGAGTCTTAACTGAACTTATTAGGTTATCAGAACAGGAAGAAATAAGAAGGAGAAGGAAGAAAAGGAGATCAAGAAGGGGAGGGGAAGAAAGGGGGATGAAGAGAAGAAGAGACTATGACATGACATTGGGGGAGACATGTTGGAGGAGATATGATCATATTTCATTGCCTACACATATGAAATTCTGAAAAATCCTTCCTGTTCCTAGAAGCCCCAAATAGAAGAATGTATCTTGTATGATCCAGCTGGTTTCCTCTGACTGGAGAAGGCACGAGGATGGAAATGACAAATGCACAGGGGACTTCTCTTTGAGGTTATGTAAATGTTCTATAATAAGTATGTGGTGTTATCTGGATAAGTTATGCATTTAAAACATGCAAATCTGTTGCTGGCAAGGTGACACCTCAGAAAAAGTGTCTGTGAACAACCTGAGTTGGATTCCTGGAACTCAATATTAGAAGGAGAGATTCAACCAACTCTCTGAAATTGTCCCGTGACTTAGACAGGAATTATGGGATATGTACATGTACATACAGTCATAAAGAGGAACAAGTGAATAAATAAGTTCAAATCTGAATTTTATGAGATAGAATCATATGTCAGCCTTGCTGTGAAAAATCACATGAATAGTTCGTGAATAAACAATGGTAACATCCATGAGCTTCATAACCTTACACAAGACACATCACAGAACATGGAAGTCTGAAAACTTCTTTTAATCTGATTTCGAGCCATTCTGTTGGGAGTCTTGACTGACTTGGATTTGAGTTTCGTGCAGGGTGATAAATATGGATCTGTTTGCAGTATTTTACATGTAGACAACTGGGTAAAACAGCAATGTTTGTTGAAGAGGTTTTCATTTTTCCATTGCATGATTTTGGCTTCTTGGTCAAAAAGTGTCCATGTGTCTGTGCGTTTATTGCTTGGTCTTTGATTCCATTCCATTGATCAACCTGTCTGTTTCTGGAACAGTACTGTGCAGTTTATAATTACTGTTTCTCTGGAGTACAGCTTGATGTTAGGCATGGTGATTCCTTTAGAACGTCTTTTGTTGTTCAGGATTATTTTCACTATCCTTAGATTTTTGTCTTTCTATATGAAGTTGAGAATTGCTGTATCAAAGTCGGTAAAAAGTTGTGTTGGAATTTTAGTAGTAATTGCATTGAATCTGAAGATTTCTTTTGGTAGAAATGGCCATTTTCACTATGTTAATCCAACTAATTCATGAGCATGGGAGATCTTTTCATCTTCTGAGGTCTTTTTTTAATTTTTTTCTTCAGAGACTTGAAGTTCTTATTGTACAGATCTGTCATTTACTTGGTTAGAGTTATACCAACTCATATTTATGGCTATTGTGAAGGATGTTGTTTCCCTAATTTCTGTCCTAGTCAGTTTATCATATGTGAAAAATTGAGCTACTGATTTCTTTGAGTCCAGTTTATATCCAGCTACTTTGCTAAAGTTCTTTATCTGTTGTAAGAACTCTGTGGTAGAATTTTAGGGTTGCTTATGTATACTATTATATCGTCCACAAATAGTGATTGTTTGGCTTCTTCCTTTCAATTTATATCCCTTGATCCACGCATGTTTTCTTATGGTTTCAGCTAGAACTTCAGATACTATGTTGAATAAATAGGGAGAGAGTGGGCACCCTTGTCTTATACCTGATTTTAGTTGGATTGCTTAAAGTTTCTTTTCATTTAATTTGGCATTGGCTATTGATTTGCTGTATATTGCTCTCATTAAATTTAATCTTTTCATTGCATATCAATGATCCTCATAAATTCATATTTGGAGTAGGTGTGGCCTTGTGGAGGGTAGGATGTCACTGGAGATGGGCTTAGAAGTTTCAAGAGCCATACCAGGCCCAGTCTATTGGTCTCTGTCTCTGTCTCTGCCCCCCTCCCCTCCTTCCTGCCCATTTCTTGTCAATACTCAGCTACTTTACTGATATCAGCCCTCTCTACCACCAGGCTCTCTGCCAGGAGGATAATGGTTAAATGGTCTTTTCAAAATGTTGCCTTGGTCATGCTGTCCCTTCAGAGTCATAAAAGAGTGATTGAGACAAAAATCCAGACCATACAGGTTGGGTGTCCATTGGCTATTGTATCTGATGTTTTAAAAATATCTCAGAGACATTTTTAGATGTATATTATTACTTTGTTGCTTGTTGGACTGAGTAAATATTTAATTTACTAAATATGGTTGAAAAGGAAATTAATATAAATCTTACAGCAACCCGTCAAAATATTAAATACATATGCTATATTATAGTTCAAGGGAAATAGAACATAGGCTATGAGAAAAAAAGTTGTTAAATAAAAAAGGAGATTTTGAGGAGGACTGTGAAATACCAAAATATATAGGAAGGCCTTGCTCCATTAGTGTGGTACTATCTAGCTTGATATGGTTGTCAGCTGAGAAAGTAAATTTTAAGTTGACAGTATAGGGTTAGTGATTAAAAATAAACGATTAAACCAAGTATTTATTGATTTCTTTTACATAATATAAAACATTGCCTTGCAACTAATTTTATCTTAGCTCTGATGGTTTATTCAAAGAAAGTTCTATTAAATCTTTCCACAGCATTCATATCCTCTCACAATAACGTGCTATATAAGGTGCCCTTGGTGACTCTTGATGAACAACTGTGATTTTTCTAGTTACCTTCCAGTCTACAGAAGTCATTATGAGACATGGACTTACCTTTTTAAAGACATTTCCTCCCCTTACTATAGCATTATCGTTTTGAAATATTCATAGTCCAAAAATTATTAGGGGACTCTACCAGAAGATTAATTTTTTTGATTCCCTCAGTAAGTGGGTGTTTATCTTCTTCAATATTAATTAATACATACTTGCTACAGGCATTTCAATATGAGTTTTATTGGTAGGTCTATTAAAATACTATCAAATCGAGATTGATGTATTATGTGGGACAAAACCATGATTTGGAGCCAGCGCAACTTCAATTTAAATAATAGCTTTTCCATTTACTAGCTTTATGGTCTTGGCTGAATTACAAACGTTCATGGAGATTCAGTTTCTTCAGGCATAAAATATAAGTATATTTATATTCCCAGTGGTAGCAGGTAATATAATCATGGAAATCTCTTTTAATTGCTATCACATATATGTTTTTAACATCAAATGAAATCCTAAAGGACATTTTCAGGGATGTTTACCTCAAAATCTCAGCCCAGTTAGGGTCTTAGAGCATTTGAAATATGCTTGTTCCTTCTATATTTTCTGTATGTTTTTCAGATCTCTCCCTCTTTTGATCTTAGCTCTTTTTTTATGTTCACATACTTAAAACTACTCTTCCAAAGAAAAATAAAACTTTATAGGTTTTGTGAAGTTGTTTATTTGGTGGCCCTGAATATCAAATCTGGACTTTCTTTACACCATCCCTCTAAGCAACACCTCAGCCCAACAATTAAATCTTCAAAGAAAATAAAAACCTAAGGAGCACAGACGGTATTGATCCTCTAAATTGTTACTTAAAATACACAAACAAGTCACTTAGGAGACGATATCAAACATTCTGGAACTGAATTAAGTTTTGTAGATGTAATCCTTATTATTTTAACTCTTTACTTTGTGGTCAAACATTTAACCCTTTGACGCCTTTCATCTTAGTTTCGTTTCCAAGATAATTACATTTAAATTGGTGAGCCAAGAATATAGACGTGTTTTCTAGTTTGCTTCTGCTGCTGTGATAAACATCAGAATCAACACAGCAACTTGGGAATAAAGAACTTACATCATCTTACCGGTTAGAGTCTACCACTGAGGGAACTCAGTGAGAGAATATGAAACAGAAACTATGGAGGCACACTGCTCACTGGCTTGCTCACTCTGATTTGCACAAATTGCTTATATATATATATATATATATATATATATATATTATTTGCCAGCCCACTTACACAGGGATGGCACCACCCATAGTTTCCTGGTCCCACTCATATTAATCTTTATTCATGACAGGCTCTCACAGACTTGGCTACAGGTCCACTAATGGGGACAATTCTGTAACTCAGGTCAGTAGTAATACCTCTGTATTGGTAGGGTGATATTCTTAAGTTTTCCTACATAATTCATAATAATCTCTCAGCAACTATGCAACATGCTCTTCTATATCATATCTATTGATAGATTATAAATGTTAAAGTTTACTTTAAAATGCAGTCGAAATTTACAACAACAAAAGCGCCAAAACATTTCTAAGAGGTGCTCTATGTAAAGTATTTCAATAAATATAATTCCTTGATTCTATTGAGTTCCCCGGATGTGCAATGGATCCCAGTATTCAGAAACATTCAACAGTGGTTTTTATTTTAACTTTTTGTCTCCTTGCTTTCAATAAAGCTAAGGATCAATTAATTTTGCTTTGCAGAGACTGTATAATTTTAATAGGTTCTGTGATATTTTTTAAATAAGCATCTTTCCTACATCATAACTGTTCCTTGTATCTGTTTTCCTCACTCTTATTTAACAGACTGTAATATATAATATATTAATGTAGTTTTAAGATTGCTGGCTGTGAGAATAAGTGGGTCTCTGACTCTTGCGTCTGTTCTTAGGGTTCTTTTCCTCCTGTTGGGTTGCCATGAATGAGTTCAATATTATAGTTTCTGCTTCATCTGATTATATTTTCTCATGTTTGGTTATCATTACGGATCCTGGGCTTTTTGTAATGAGATAGCTAAAGGGAATGAATTGGAGGGGAGGGAAAGTGGGAAAAAATTGGGAGGAGTAGGAGGGGAAACTATAATCAGGATGTATTGTATTGAAAAAGAATATTTTCAATAAAAGGAAAAAATATTTTCTAGTTTTATGAATAGTAATTTTTCCAATTAAATTGCATATTAATTGTTTGTTCAGTCACTGAGGACAAGGAAATGAGTTTAGACTGAGAAAGCAGAATGGACTTGTCCCTGCTCACTATGAATGATTTCTAGTCAGTTGACTTCATTCTATTTAAAAACTGGGATAAATAAGAGTATGCCTTGTGGATTAATTCTAAAAGGTAAAATAAAATCATTAGTGTTTTTCATTCTTTAACCATGTGCAGAATAAAGCAAAATAAAATTGTGAATTCCTTTGCCTCTGTGTTTTAGCCTTTGGTGTTCAAATGGTTCCAAATCACCAGCACATCTCTTGCGTGTCTATACTTTATAAAGCACTCTGAATAAATAATATTTTGAATTGTTAATCAATTGTAATTTTCATTCCCAGCCTCCTCTAACGGTTTCTCTGCTTTAAATAACAATCAGCTAAGAGAGAAACTGGAGAGAGCAAAGTAATTGATCATTGACTTAGTGTTCAAAGTCCCTTTGTTTTAAAGTAGATGAAAAATATTTACTTGTATTTTACTTCAAGCTCAAAGTCAGCATTATGCAAGGCCTGAATCAGAGGACCTAGGATGGGGAGCAAGATAGACAACATAAATTGGAGATAGATTTAGGGAACCAGCTCAAGGCAGAATTTGCTCTGTCTCCAAACAAATTCCATGGCCTAAGGCAATCCCTTGAGCTATGGCTCTATCAAGCCCCAGAGAAAGCACTTACCTGCCTGCACTGACTCAAGATAATCTCTCGGATTCTCAAACTTAGTGTGGCACCTGGAGGAATCCAGGAATCACATAATGTGCTACCTGACTTTAGAGGTGGGCTTCTTCTAGAACTTTCCGTGTATACTGTGTAGTGGTAAGTAACGGTAAGATGTGGCTTAGAAAGCTGTATACCTGATGAGGTATAATGGATAGAAGTGATAATAAGGAGATGGTGAGAATTGTGCAGATGAACGATTAAAATGAATCTATCCACACTGAATATGACCAATGACATGCCAAACCCAAACCTATATTCCCTCACCAGGTTTAGAAACTAAAATTAAATTGAGAGAGTAGATACTTAAGTCAGTGGTGTCAATTATTTGACCTTTAATGGGATGAGAGATTATAATTGAAATATGACCTAATTACATGAAAATAAACATAAAAACATCTATCTAGCACTTGTCTAATATATATTTCGCCCCCTATAATCTACATATTGCCACGATATTATGATAGACAGAAATTCTAAGGCCTTTGAGGGTATTACATAGTTTAAGAAACTACATATATCTTTAAGATTGGTATTGGGAATGGAGACTGAGTTAGGTCAAAGGCAGCAGTTAGAATGACCTTACAGTTCAGCATTCTTCCAAACTCTCTCTTGTTCTTTCTCATCTCAGTGACAATAACTTAGCCACTTTGCTACTTGCTCTCAAATTTAATTTGGTTCCAGAATAGCAAATTCTTAGCGACAATGTTCCCTACACTTGATGCTATTCCGCACACTGTCTATGCTTCAGACATGCAGAACAGATTTGTGACACATTTGGTGCTTTCTATATCAGTGATTCCAAATTTCAGGAAAATGTCTAAAAACATACAGAAGAGCTGCAAATGGAGGGAGAAAAGGAGGCTCCGTGCCCATACAGGATTAATAGCTGTACAGAAGGCAGAAGCCCAGTCCAATTCTGGGCAGGATTCCCAAGAAAGGAGTTCTTTTAGCAATAGTAACAAAGGAAATCTCATCAAATTGGATTTCACACAGGTATAGGGCTGTGATTCAGCTGAAGCAAACAACAGGGAAATCATTTTTTTTCTTCTTCAACTAATGGAACGATTTCCCTCTTCCCTTTATGGTCTTACTTGTCTTTTGCTTTCAAAGGCTAAATGGAATAGAAAGGGGAACTTGTGTATCTTCTATGTGCAAGGAAAGAGAACGCTGTACTCAGTGGGAGAGATGGAAAGAAACACTCCAGCCAGCATCTCTACGGCTTAATCTAGGATAACGAAGGGATTCTGTGATGGCAATGTGTTCAACTGTGGGGCAAGAGTCTGTTCTGGAGTCTTCTTGGAACACCGAAAGCCACTACTCAGCTCAGCTCACATGCTGGCAAGAGGGACTATTTTGAGAGTGAATTCAAGCATATCTAAAAGATGAGGAATCCCCCACCCACACTTTCTGCTCAGTAGTGAAATAAACAGTACTAGAATTAAGGGTTAGAATTTTAGGTAAGAAGAAACAAAAACAAACAGAAGGTTTATTCTGTGTCTGCTCCTGAACAATAAATTGGGATATCTAATTGATAGGCAACGTGTCATAGTTAGTTTTTCCATAAGCATCAGCTAGCCTTTTTAAATCTAAATCTATAAATAAGATCTATTTTTCTTTTACTTTCTTTGGCTAATCATATGAGCATGTTGCAATGAATGCCTGATAATTTGATGTGGCCCAGACACACCTACAACGAACTTCATTCTCCTGATGCCATCAGATCAGAGCCACTTTCATGGGTGCAACCATCCTCCCCTCTGAAACACAGCACATATATGGGAAAAAAAGAGCTTATGTTCCAAAGAGTTTTGCCATCCAGCCTAGACTTTCCAAGTTTCTGAAGGAATACTAAGACAAAAGTTATTCATTTTAAACAAAGCCCTCAGCATTGTTTTCTAGTTTGCCAGTCAATACACAGATTAGAACTCAAAGATCGCCTTCCGTGGGACTGACATTATTTTTCTTTCATGTGTACGTGTTATTTAAGATTTTCAAGGAACCAAATGAAGTAACATGATCTCAACATGCAAATGGTATATTTTTATAATATTTAATTAGATGTTTTGATTTTCAAGGAACCAAATGAAGTAACATGATCTCAACATGCAAATGCTATATTTTTATAATATTTAATTAGATGTTTTGCTTTTGATATCAAACTCTTTACTCAACATAAAAATTATCTATCCATCAGCATGGGGATCATCCCTGAATGGTCACACCTTGGAAATCATGACAGAGCCTTTATACCTTGAGGACTTACTATGTGCCAAGATGCCAACATCAAATATTTAACTATATCACTCAATTAAAACCTCTTTACAGTCCCACAAAACAAAACTATTGGGCTTCACCACTTACACAGGTAGAAATTTAGTATAAGGAAGCTTAAGGGGGTTTTCCAAAATTAAGCAGTTTAGAAGTACTCCAACTTTTGGCATTACAAAGATCTTCTACTTAAAACAATCAAACCGAAACAAACTCTATAACCCTATGAGGTTATACTCTTATAATCTCCTAATCTTATGTTTACATTATATATAACAATAAAGAGAAAATAAAAGTTTGATATCCAGTTGCTGTTTTATCTCCTTTGGTTTAGTCTAAACTGATACCAGTTCCACCATTTCCAATCTAGCTCTTGCAATGTTTCACTACCTTTTTGTTTTATCCACCATGATGGCTTCACAGAGCTCTGCTCGGAACTGCATCTCGAGCTTTACTTCTCTTCTCCCCTCATTACTTAATGCATGGTCTACTAGACCACACCTATATTTAATATACCTCAGTATAAATTTAAAGTAGTTGCAATCAGAGAAAATTGCCAATATTTTGTGCTTATATGTAAAAGTTAGTTTCTGGTAGGTTTCATAGTTTACCTTAAAAAAAGGGAAAAATCAAAAAATTACCTCCAGATTAAAGTATTTGTGTGTATTAGATAAAATAATTTCATATATAATATTTCCATGAACCATCAATAAATTTTATATTGGTTCAAGCAACCTCGAAATGATAAAAAGGGGATCAAATATCAATACATAGATCAACAATACTTAATAAAATGTTGACCAATTCAGCTTTAGGAGGAATTTAATCAAAAAGCTAAACCAAGCAAAGCCTAAACAACTAATCCAAAAGATTTCTGAGCTCCACTGAAAAACAGATCAATAATAGTAAATTGGATTTTTAACGTTTGGGAATAAATAGGATACCAAAAGGTAAAGAAACTTGCTGATGCTATTTTGAGAGGCTGCTAATGAGTGGCAAAAATATTATACATCCAATTTTATATTCCCTTAGAGTGGAATAAGCTATACTAGAACTTTAGACAATGGATATAAGTTGTCCAATAATCATGTTTAATAAATAATAATACTTTTCTTCAGAACAGCTATGTAACCAAATGTCTTTAAAATATATCCCATGCAATTATTAAAGTCCTATCCGAGTTGCTTAGAACTATGGCGACAGCAAGAAGAGACTCCAGAGTTTCAGTTAAGATCAAGTCTCTTCAAGCAGAGAAGATAAGTTTGGGGAAGCTTCACTTTTTTCTCTTCCTTTTCCTTTACCACAGCGGAGGCAGACTCCTCAGGAACCCAGTGAGCCAGAAACAAGGGTCCCCGACCCCTTCATGGGGACTCATAAAAGCCTGCCTATATAAAACAAGTAAGATTTTAAAGATTCTGAAAGAGAATTTTAAAGACCACATAAGCTTCTCATGCCATCATCCCGTGAACACATGTGCTGAGAATTCAAACCTATTAGGAAGTTTATGTCACAAGCCTTTCTCTGCTCTGGTTTTCTTTTGGTTTGTTTATATGTTTATTTGTAAATCCACATATTTAAGAAATACACTAAATTTTGGCCGGCCGGGGCAGTGATCTACTTTTACAATAATGATATGATCCTATGTTATGGTTTCTGCTAGAGGTAATAAAGAGCATGAATCTTCAGGACACCTTTTCCCCACTTTGTGTCTTCCATTATGCATCATCTTTTGCAAATTTATTGCTTTTTCTATTAGCCTTTCCATTTCTATTCCATATTTGGATGATCATTCCCTAGAAGTTTCCTACTCTAACTTATAATTCACTGTTGGATACTACTTTCGATTAATACTACCAGAAAACTCTTCTGTGACCCAGAGAGCTTGTTCAAAAACAACATGCCCATTCCTAAAAAAAATCAACATCTAATATCATGTGATTTTCTTCTCTTTCTAAGAGTATTTGTTTTACTTGCATAGATATTTAAACCACAATTAATTTTCTTATGTTTTATTACTTGTGCGGTACCATGTGTTTCAATGATAATAGAAACACTACTATAAGCTAAAATAAGAAAACTAACAAATATTCTCCCATACTTTAGAAACAATATTATAATTTTCATGATTTACCTATAATTACTTTATCCTGGGTCATTGAACTAGATGGTACTCCAGTGAATATTTTAGAGATGAAAGCTGAAGTTCAGAGATTTAAGATGTATGCATGATTTCAAAAGAGGCAGTTTGTAATAAAGAACTGTTAAGTTTATATAGAGATTGGCTTCTTATACCAAAGTTTCTGATGTGTTGAAGTAAGATATGGTATATATGGGGGGTATTTTAAAACTCTCCCTAAGTGATTCTATTTGTTAGCTAACTTAAGCACACTGCTCTCACAGAT
Source organism: Rattus rattus (assembly GCF_011064425.1). Lineage (NCBI taxonomy): Eukaryota > Metazoa > Chordata > Mammalia > Rodentia > Muridae > Rattus > Rattus rattus. The sequence continues at coordinate 57,238,255 of NC_046164.1, read as the reverse complement.
TAGCCTACGAAGCATTATGCCATACGTGAGTAAATGGAAAAGCTAATACATTAAACACATTATATTTTCTTTTGCATTAAGAAAGATTATTAGATTTATGCTGAAGAAACTTCTATGAAATCCAATTTTATTACTTAATTGTCTACTCAGAAGATTATAAGGTCAATTTATCAAAACTTATGTGTCTTGACCAGACCACATGTCAAAGAGAAATTGCTATTCCACAACCAAAAAAAAAAAAAAAAAACAAAAACAAACAAAAAACCAAAAAAAACCCCAAAACCCCCAAAAAACAACAAAAACCAAAAAGCAAACAAACAAAAACAGCAAATGGTTTCTCTAAGTGATGAGGCAGCCTACTTCACCCAGCTATGTGGAAAGAGCCCATTTATGAAATTCATAGGCAAATGAGTGGAACTGGAAAATATCATCCTGAGTGAGCTAACCCAATCACAGAAAAAGACACGTGATATCCACTCATTAATACTTGGATATCAGTCCAAATGCTCGAATTACCCTAGGTGCACAGAACACATGAAACTCAAGAAGGATGACCAAAATGTGAATGCCTCATTCCTTCTTTAAAAGGGGAACAAGAATACCCTTGGGAGGAATAGAGAGGCAAAGTTTAGAACAGAGGCAGAAGGAACACCCATTCAGACCCTACCCCACATGTGGCCCATACATATACAGCCACCCAATTAGATAAAATGGATTAAGCAAAGAAGTGCAGGCCGACAGGAACCGGATGTAGATCTCTCCTGAGAGACACAGCCAGAATATGGCAAATACATAGGCAAATGCCAGCAGCAAACCACTGAAATGAGAATGGGACCCCCGTTGAAGGAATCAGAGAAAGAACTGGAAGAGCTTGAAGGGGCTCGAGACCCCATATGTACAACAATGCCAAGCAACCAGAGCTTCCAGGGACTAAGCCACTACCTAAAGACTATACATAGACTGACCCTGGACTCTGACCTCATAGGTAGCAATGAATAGCCTAGTAAGGCCACCAGTGGAAGGAGAAGTCCTTGGTCATGCCAAGACTGAACTCCCAGTGAATGCGGTAATGGGGGGAGGATGGGGAGGGGAACACCCATAGAAAAGGGGAGGGGGAGGGGCTAGGGGGATGTTGGCCTGGAAACCGGGAAAGGGAATAACAATTGAAATGTAATTAAGAAATACCCAATTTAATAAAGATGGAGGAAAAAAAAAAGTACAGAATAATTCACACTAAAAAAAAAAGAAAGAAAAAAGAAAAAAGAAAAAAGAAAAAATTGACCAAATGGGCCTTTTGTTCTATTTCTTTGTTTAATGTGCTACAGGTTCTCAGCCTGTTAACCTAATCTATTGCCTCCACTTGGTTCCCCTGTGTTGTGACTGGGACCCATTTTATTCTAAGAAATTAGCACTTGAAGTATTTTCTACTCTGTGTATGTTTTTTCTTATTCAAATCAAAGATTTAAGTTTAAAAATCTAAAAATTAAAAAAATATATAGACAGGGTTGGAAAGATATCTCAGTATTTACAGTTTACCACACTAATTTTTTAACCTACTAACTAATATATTTCTTCTTTATAAAAACTGGATTCTATATTAAATTCCCTGTCACTCTTTGAACTCCAAACTGGTATTTGTAACATCTCCTTTGTAGAAGAATGCAACAGAATTAGCAGCAAGTAATTAGCGGGTTTAGTTAGAAGTTAGAAAGTGAGAAGCAAGCGAAATTAAAGTCAGGGTAAATTAATTACTAAAAGGTGTTAGAGTTGTGTGTTTTTTTAAATTAAGTGTTGTGAGTCCATGTGCCAACGATGCTTTGCAGTTCAGAGGCACAGAGAAAAAAAAGGGTGTGCTCAAGAGAGAGCATGATGGGGTGGGGTGGGGAGGTGAGATCAAAACTCTCCCAGGTTCTCCAGTAGTCCTTTCCCAAGTGTTCTTACAGAAAATGTTATGGGTATTTGTCTTCTGATTCTAGATGTTGGCAACTTGGTGAGGAGCCTTAGGAAAAATGTCATTCATGAGACCCATCCACATAAAAACAATAAGGCAGGCCTGGGTTAAAATTTGCTTGGGCTGTTATAACAGGGACCAAGAATGAGTTCCTGACATTGGGCTTTTACTTGATTACTTATTGTATCCGAGAGAGCATTATAATCTATGACTTAGATGTGAAGAGAGGGGAACACTTAGTATTGTTTGGAGTGAAAAATAATAAGCCACTATAAAATTAGAACCAAAGTTCCTCAAAAAGTCGGAAATAGAACTATTATATGACCCAGCAACATCATTCCTGGGCATATTCCCATATTCACAATAGCCAGGAAATGGAAACATCTTATGTATCCATTATCTGATGAATGGATAATAGATAGGTGGTATATTTATACAGAGGGATAGCATTCAGCTGCAAAGATAATGCAGGTACGGAATTAGGAAGCAAAGACAGAGCTCTGGTTAATCATTCTGAGTGAGATAACCTAGACCCTGGAAAGCATATGTGGATGCTAGCTTTTCATCCTTTGATCTTCCCTGTATTTCTATGTAAGAGCCGTCTATTTCAGTCAGCAGAGCAGAAGCCCTTCAAGAAGGTAGGCCTCAAAGAACTGGATAATTCCTGCACACTGACCCCAGGCTTCCCAAGACTAAAACTAAGATACACAAATTTGCTTTTCCGCACTATTATTGTTAGTTTGTTCTTATAGCACCCAAGCTTACCAACACAAGAAGATTATATAATTATAGAAATTAATGTATTTCCTAAAATATAAACAAAATGAGAGCATCATTGTTTTGGCATTGTGAGAATTCCTTTTTTTCTGGTTTAATGAAATAGCTGTATTTCCGTATTTGCTGTTTTATTTAATTTTCATATCATATAAAACCTGTGGAAAACTTCATTGTGTACTTGCTAAGGAACAAGAAAAGAGAAAACAAATAAGGACTTAGACTTACTATGAAATAATTTTTAACTCTTGGTACCCCAAAAGGATGGCAGAGCACTAAAGGTGTGCTTGGAAAATCAATACCATAGTAGGAAATGCATATAGCTGGGAGTATTAAAATAGTGGTTTGAATAACAAGACGTCAGAATCTTGCAGGGTATAGCATTTTGTGCTGTCTACCCATCATAATTTTGTACTTTAATGGAATGGGGTTGATATTTTCCCTTCTCTTTCCATTTCTGTTCTTTCTCTTATATTGCTTCATTCCCAATTTTGTAAGTTTATTATTGATCTGAGCTAGGATTAATGGAGGGACTGTGGTGGTTTGCATGAGAAGATTCCCCCATATTCTTAGTATTTTCATACTTGGTCCCCAGCTGATAATGCTATTTGAGGGGGTTATGAAACTTATAGAGAGTATAGTCTTCCTGGCGGCATTGTATCACTGGGACAAATATGAGCGTTAACATCTTAGCCCTATTCTCATCCATCCTCAAGTTTTTGTTTGGTTGAGATGTGATCCAAGAGCTTCCTGCTCTGGGTTTCTGTGGCCATGTTTTCTCTACCATGAGAGACTTTCCCTATTGAAAATGTAAGCCTAAATATAGCCTTTATTTCATCAGTATTGTCTGTTCATGGTGTTTCATCACTGCAGCAAGATGTAACTATTCCAGGGCCACTTTGTCATACTCCCTGTTTTGAAAACTACAGGCTCTTAACATAACGGCTTTCCAGACCACTTTATGAGGAGTCACTGTGACATTGAGCTGATTTAGTACTGACTGCAAAGCTTGCCCCCAAATAGTCTGAGAACAGAGACTTTTATTTACTTATATTTGCTCTCTCATGAGCATGAGCTCATCTGTGTGATCTCAACCTTATTCAACTGCACTCGGAAAACTCCAAATGACTGAGAAAGAGGACAAAGGCATAGAGGAAGTGGTTAAATGTGGGCATAGGAGCGTGATCTCCACCTTATTCCACTGCATTTGAAAAACTCTAAATGACTGAGAGAGAGGGCAAAGGCATAGAGGAAGTAGACAAATTTGGGCATAGGAAAACCAACAGGCTGCTTAGAAACCGTCATAAGTTGCACTTGGAGTGGTGGGCTTAGGAGGCCTGACTCTGCCTCGCACCCGTCATTTGCTCCAGGGGAGTTGTGAGCCCCACTCCGTGATGCTGAATAGAAGCTACGGAGACTGGAACTAGAAGAATAAACAGTGAGCGTCAATGTGTACTACACATTAAAGCATGTTTTCTAAGCCGCTTCCTAGATACTGTAATTCAAAAGGTCTGAGGCCGAGAAGAAATTTTGGATTTTTAGGTGACTCTGTTCTCCAAGCTGTCTGTCATGCTTCAGGCACTGGAATATAGCTAGGTTATTTTAAACTCTGGATCGGTGAATTTTTCTGTGACCGTTTTAGAAAACAGCTACTCCCACACCCTAACATATCATTTGGTTCCATTACCTTCTTTTAAGTGTCAATAGGGGTATGCTACCCATTATATTTTCCTCCTCCTCCTCCTCCCTCCCTCCTCCTCCTCCTCCCTCCTCCTCCTCCTCTCTCTCCTCTTTCTCTTTTTTTTTTTTTTTGAGACAGGGTTGCTCTGTCTAGTCATGCTATTCTGGAACTCATTTTGTAGACCAGGTGGACCTAGAACTCACAGAGATCTGTCTACCTCTATCCCCCAAGTGCTGGGATTAATGATGTTCTTTGCATTGCCCAGCCCCCCTTTTTTTTTCTTAACGTGGGTATTCTAAAGGGAGATTTAACACAAACATAGTAATTATATTATGTTTATCCTTTATTTCCTCCAGGGTTAAGGGGACAGCCCTCTAGAATTGACTATATGGTTGAAGCCATAATATGACCAATTCCATTTTGGTGATTAGAAGACAGCTGAATCTATCAAGACAATTATGGGGCTCCCTTTTATCATCAAGACTGCTAAATTTATAAAAACCCTGAGGTTATCGTCAGCAGAAGAGCATGCAAACTTTCCAGTCTTTCTTTAATGTCAGTTTCCCATCACTTTTACCCAATATAAACATAACATCAAAGACTCTAATGGCTAAGATACACTCTTTTTTCATCTTGAGACATCCCAAAATGCAGCCGAATTACTTTATATAGACAAGTGTGAGCATGAACAAAGTTCTCTTTATTCTTATAGAGCCAACAACATGTATGAAGATAATGAGTCAGCTAAGTGTTTGGGGGGTAGATGGTTTCTTTTTCATGGTTTAGTACATGTAGGAAATCACAGTGAGTTTTCACAGTGAGAAGAACTACCTACAGTCTATCTATTGAGTGTTCTGGGAAACAGGCTCTGAGAACAAACTATTGTGTCTTACAGCAGCACAGCTCAGAGGTGGACCTCAGATGAAGCTGTCTGACAGCAAATCACATTGCTCGTGAAAAATACAAAATAAAGTACCTGGTCAGTGAACATTTGTGAAGAACTAACTTTTCCTAAAGTGAAGAAAAGTTAGTAGGAAACAATTATTGCCCTTGTGGTACTTCCAATGTATTCAAGAGGAATGGGGTGCTTCTAGAACGCTTCTGAATTATTTTCTCATTCTATGCTTGAGAATATCAAGGTCCCAACATATAATAGTGTCCATAGAAAAAAAGTTAAGTAGCAAAGGACTCTTGATAATTCAGAATAGAAAGGCAATTTAAAAATGTGCAGTTCTTTAATGCAAAGCAAATTATCAAGATGTAAGACAAGATGGAGGCATAAATCTAAAGTCTAAATTGTTCAGCTAAGAAAGGATCTTCTATCTTGTAGTAGGCCTAGCATGTTGTCATCTCTCAATATCTGTTAGTCTTTGTACAGAAATTCCTAGTTACATATTTTATATTGTATCTTAATTTCATCATTATTAGTGCATGAATGTAAGCATCTCTCCTTGGTAGTCTTCCCTCTCCCTGATATTTATAAACATTGCCTGTGTTTTCAGCTAATGTAAGAACCCTAGCTAGATGTTCCTTCACAGCACAATTGCTTTGGCATCCAATTACCATGGAGGCATATCTTCTGGCTTTAATTTGCTTTTTTCCTTCATTTTTCTGTCTCATGGAATATTTAATGCAATCAATTCCCAAGTAGACCACTTGTCTCCAATATTTTGCCTCAAGTCTGTTTGTGTAGCACCCCGAACATAAAGATGTAATCATATTTGCCCCTTGTTTCATGAATTATGGTTCCAGTTCTCTCATCTGAAATTAACATATTAGTTAATGCTTCCATTTCTTTATAATCTACACTCTATTCTACATAACCTTGTAGCCCTCTGCAATCAATCAGATGCCCAAGAGTATGAACGCTCTTGGGTTCCCTGGTGCTAATTGTCCTGTTCACTGTGGTTTTCTTAGAACTCAGAACAGCACTCATCATCCAGTATGTGATCAAATCCTGTTTGATGAATGACTAAAATGAAAACACAGAGTTTTCAAATATATCAGTATAAGGAACAAGGCTAGCAAAGCAAGTTCTTTGGTAGCAAACTTGAAAATTTTCTTGTTAATTTAGTCATAGTTCTTGCATTGTTTTTCCCCCATGTCTGTGTCCTCTCTTTAGTCAACTGCTTTATATTTATTTTTTATTTTTTTGTAAAATGGATTGTTTCACAGAACCAAAACCCCTCACTTGCTTTAATATTATAATATTATGATATAATAATAAGCGATTTATTGAAGTCAGCACAGACAGAAGTCTCTGGCCTTTGACTCCTGTCATATCTTCCTTCTGTAGTTATCCATGTTTATTTTGAAGACTCCTATTCCCTGTCTGCTTAACATTGACTTTCAAGGACTTGATCCAATAAACCAGGGAATTATCATGAATCATATGGGCTTATTTAATCACCTGTCTTACAAAGAGCTGGAAAAAAATCTAGAACTACAAAAACACACTGGAGGGGAGGACAAACAGCTTTTACAGGGAAGAAATAGGACCATAAAGAAGAAAGCACCATCTATCAGAGATGCTCACATGAGTTTTAAGATTCTCGCCCTGATTAAGTCACTCTTGTCATAAAGACCAAATGAGGTCTCGGTTGTGAAGAAGGTGATATGTCCAAACATGACGCATGGTACAAGAATAACGTTTCTGTTACTGGTTGTTGTAAATAGACAATCCTACTAAGCTGAGTATGAATTATAACTATAATTTTTTTCTTTCTCTCAAATGAGGGGAACTCCCTAGACTGAGCATAATGTTGCTGGTCCATGAATTATTTTCCATCAACTAGAGAATTCTGTTGGGAGACAGAATGCAGAAGTCTCCCTGTTTTAATTACCAAGATTTCCATAAACACAATGTGTAGAACATTGACTTACACATAATAGGCACTTGATTAAAATTTTTTTACAATCAGAACACATTACTTATATGTTCTTGGAAGAAAATATTCTCACACAGACAGGCAGACTAGGGTAGCCTGTATTTTGCTTGTGTTTCCGTTAGTTAGAAGTAGGATGTAGGTAGCTCCTTCTCACATCTCTTTTTTAAAAATTTTTATTAGATATATTTCTTTACTTACATTTCAAATGTTATTCCCCTTCCCAGTTTCCTATCCATAAGCCCCCATTCCTTCCCCTCCCCCTCCCCCATACATCCCCCTTACTGCCTCCCCCCATATTCCCCTGCACTGGGGGTCCAACCTTGGCTGGACCAAGGCTTTCCCCTTACCCGGGTGCCCCAACAAAGCAATTCTCTGCTACATATGCAGTTGGAGCCCTGGGTCAGACCATGTATAAGCTTTCGGTAGTGGTTTAGTCCCCGGAGGTTCTGGTTGGCTGGCATTGTTGTTCTTATGGGGTTGCAAGCTCCTTCAACTCTTTCAATACTTCCTCTAATTCCCCCCAAGGGCGTCCTATTCTCAGTTTGGTGGTTTGCTTCTAGTATTGACCTCCGTATTGGACATGCTCTGGATATGTCTCTCAGGAGAGATCTATATCTGGTCCCTTTCAGCATGCATTTTCTAGCTTTATCAATCTTATCTAGTTTTGGTGACTGTATATATATGGGCCACATGTGTGTCAGGCTCTGAATGGCCATTCCCTGAGTCACTGATCTAAACTTTGCTTCCATATCTCCTCCTATGGATTTTTTTCCCCTTTTAAGAAGGAGTGGGAGCATCTGCATTTTGGTCATCCTTCTTCTCAAGCTTCCTGTGGTCTGTAGATTGCATCTTGGGTAATTTGAGCTTTTGGCTAATATCCACTTATCAATGAGTGCATACCAAGTGTGTTTTTCTGTGATTGAGTAACCTCACTCAGGATATTTTCTAGTTCATTCCATTTGCCTATGAATTTCATGAAGTCATTGTTTTTGATAGCTGAATTCAGTCATGAGTGACTCTCTTTGCTCATTTTTCTGGGAACTGGGAAGACTGGGGTTTCAGAAGAGGAATGTCATTCTCTCTGACGACAAACCCACGCTATCATTCATGCATTCTATTCTTCGAGGATACAGGTAAGATGTGAATTTTACATATTTTCACTGTAGCTTTTTCTGCATACAATCACGAGCTGTTGCATCAAATGTCCCTATTGCTGGAGTTCAGACCTTGCTGTTGTTGATTGAGAGAATGACAGTGGATTCGAAAAATTCTCAGCTTTGGGAATTTTTTTTTTACTTCCCATCATAGAAAGACACAGACTTTGGGTCATTTTAAATGCAAAATATCAGGAGAAAATTCTCTGAGTTTGCCACCTAAGAAGTGTCTGTTCTGTAAAACTTGATGTTCTTAGAATAAAGGTGTCAAAGCTTAAATAATGTACCCAGTGTGGTTGTAGAAATGATAATGAAACCAGTGTTATTGTGTAAATGATCCTTTAAAAGTCCCCATTTAGAAGCCATTTTAACAGCCCCCTCCAGAGTCTATGATATATTTGTTGGTTCATAAGCAATGATATAGTTCTTTTTGTTTACATATAGTTTTTGAACCAAAGAAGACATTCAATGGCAGGTCTGTTGGCCTTGCATTGCAGATAAACATAAATGAATATATATTTCTTTAAGTCCTATGTATAAACCATTCTGAATATCTTACTGTTTTGTAAATCCACTAAGTCAGTGGTTGTTAATCTAGAAAAGGACTAGATTTACAGGTATCAAAATTTCACCTACACACCAATTATTATAAATTCTTTTCAAGTCAGCCTGGACATTAATTATGATTCTAAAGTTCCCACATCATTCCTATAAATGTGTGGTTTGAGTATATTTGTACGGCTTCCTCAGAACCATTTTGCATTCTAAAATTTCCTCTTCCCTTGTTTCCCTTTACAGACACCACAGTGCAATTTAAAATTACTTTTCATTTGGTAATGTTACTTTTATTAATTTAATTAAAAATACTGCATTTATTTATTTATTTACTTAAATGTGTTTATGCAGGCCTGTTTGTGGGGTATGTAGAACTATGTATGGAATAACTGTGTAACGATACAAGTATGGAAATCAGAACACAAGTTTTGGGAGTCAGTGCTCACCTTCCACCATGTGGGGCTCAGAGACTAAACTCAGGTCTGCAGGTCCTTTATTTTCTGAGCTGAGGAACTTGGGAGGAAGCCAGGAGGGAGGGGAGAAAGGATCAGGTATGAGAGGAGACTGGGATGAAATACAGAGGGTCATGAAATTGAACAGAGGTGTGTAGCAATTGGGGGTGGGGAATTGGGGGTTGCCACCAGCAAGTCCCAGATGCCATGAAAGCAAGAGGCTCCCAGGACCCAACAGGGGTGAGGTTAGTTGAAATGTCCAACAAAGGGGAGGGAACACCTGTAGAGACCATATCCAGAAGTTAGGGAAGGCCCCTGGTTGGGGAATGGGGCCACCCACCCTTCTCCAAAATTTAACCCAGAACTGCTCCTGTCTAAAGAAAATACAGGGACAAAGAGTGGAACAGGGACTGAAGGAAAGGTCATCCAGAGACTGCCCCACCTGGGGACCCATCCCATAAGCAGCCACCAAACCTAGTCACTAGTGCTGATGACAGGAGTCTGATATGGATATGGATGTCTCCTAAGAGGATCTGCCAGAGCCTTAGTGATACAGATGAGGATGCTTGTAGCTAACTATCAGACTGAGCACTGGGAACCCAATGGAGATGTTAGAGAAAGGATTGAAACAGCTGAAGGGTTTTGCAACCCCATAGGGAGAACAACAATATCAACCAATCAGACCCCCCCCCCCAGAGCTCTCAGGGACTAAACCACCAACCAAAGAATACACACAGAGGGACCCATGGCTCCAGTCACATATGTAGCAGAGGATGGCATTGTCTGGCATCAATAGGAGAAACCCTTGGTCCAGTGAAGGCTCAAGATTCCCCAATGTAGGTGAATGCCAGGGCAGTGTGATGGGAATGGGTGGGTGAGAGGGAAAGGGGTTTGTGTGTGATAGGGGGTTTCTGGAGGGGAAACGGAAAGTTAAAATATCTAATAAAACATAGAAAAAATCATATATAGTAGTCACATCAGAATCATATCAGAATCACAGCTCCAACCTTTTACAGTGTTTGTAAATCAGTAAGCTAATGCAAAGTGAATAAATAAAAATATAATAAAAATAAATGTTGAAAAAATTAGCACATTATCCTACTTCTCCGTAATGCCTTGTGATTTACCTCTTCCTTCTCTTTTCTATTAAATAATCATTCACTTCTATTTTCAAATTTGAGATAAATTTTCACCTTATAGCCAAGGCAGACTTTGAATTTACAATGATATATTTGATTCAGCGTCTTGAAGGTTATAGTCATATGCCTATACTCAAAATATTCCTTACTCAAAACATACTTCACACTCTGTCTTAAGTTGGAAAAAATTTCCCCCTTCAATGGTATGAATTCCTTGAATATGATTTCCTGGGCTGAAATCATTTATTTGTTTGCATTTGCAGGGCCTAAAATTGTCTATAGAGGAGCTATGCAAAGACACTCCAAAGATGATTACATTTATTAAGGAAATTAGCATCCCTGGATACATGTTCTGATTCTGTCACTTGAATACTTTTCTATAAGTATGGTAATTATATCAACTCTAATTGGTTTTAAATTCCATAGTATAACAAAATATGCTTTTGACTTAGCAAATTTCCTCTACTGGTATATATTAAAAATGTATAAACCTATTGACCAAAAGGTATGTTGTCAATTGTTTGTAGCAGCCTCAAATCAGAAACAATAAGAAGACAAGAGGAAGTATTCACCAGCATTGTAACATACACTATTATGAAACAGCAATAATTCATTCATACACATTATTATGCAGAGAGATTTGTTGAAGATGATTGTCACAAAAGTAAGCCAATCAGTCACAAAAGTCCACATTATGTAGGGTACATTTACAAGAACTGAACCCAAATGATCTGCTGCTGTAAGGCTGTCTGCAGAATGCTTATCCTGTTTCTGGTCTGGACGTTAGTAATCCAAGAATGTTCAACTTACAAAACAATTATAGAAGCTGTTCACTTCAGGTATATGCCATTTTCTGTCCTTTTTCCTAGCTTTATCATTTTATATGCAATGGAGAGATAGATAGATAGATGGATAGATAGATGATAGATAGATAGATGAAAGACATAATGTGAAAGAAGAGAGTTCTCTTTTTTTTATTACTTTTTTTTATTAACTTAAGTATTTCTTATTTACATTTCGAGTGCTATTCCCCTTCCTGGTCTATGGGCCAACATCCCCCTAACCCCTCCCCCCTTCTTTATGGGTGTTCCCCTCCCCATCCTCCCCCCATTGCCGCCCTCCCCCCAACAATCACGTTCACTGGAGGCCCAGTCTTAGCAGGACCAAGGGCTTCCCCTTCCACTGGTGATCTTACTAGGATATTCATTGCTACCTATGAGGTCAGAGTCCAGGATCAGTCCATGTATAGTCTTTAGGTAGTGGCTTAGTCCCTGGAAGCTCTGGTTGCTTGGCATTGTTGTACATATGGGGTCTCGAGCCCCTTCAAGCTCTTCCAGTTCTTTCTCTGATTCCTTCAACGGGGGTCCTATTCTCAGTTCAGTGGTTTGCTGCTGGCATTCGCCTCTGTATTTGCTGTATTCTGGCTGTGTCTCTCAGGAGATATCTACATCCGGCTCCTGTCGGCCTGCACTTCTTTGCTTCATCCATCTTGTCTAATTGGGTGGCTGTATATGTATGGGCCACATGTGGGGCAGGCTCTGAATGGGTGTTCCTTCTGTCTCTGTTTTAATCTTTGCCTAAGAAGAGAGTTCTTTATGTTCTTTTGGACCTTTTAAAACTAGATAAAACATAATTCAAAAACCTGAGTGGCATAATTTTGTCGTACATGCTTCATAATATTTCATGTAACAAATTTATTCTAGCACAAAAAAGGAATGGGATGTGGAACTTCACTAACCAGAGAAGAAATGCTTCTTCATGCTTCTTTCAGTTCTATTTGATAACATTGTACCTCGAGAATTCTTTTCACCACTTGCTGTCCATCCTATAAATCACTAGAGTCATTCACTGTCTGTCAATTGCCGTGTACTGTCCAGATGCAGCCGCTTAGCAAAATAGTGTTTACCTTCTTGCACTCTTCGTATGGCAGACAGTAGGTTGCATTAAATGGTACTCTCTGCTTTTTGATATGTCTAATTCCCGAGTGTCTTTCTTTTCAATGTTGTCTTGGTTAAGAAGAGAAATCACATGGTCCCTGGATTGAAAAACTTTCGACCTTAATCATTCTAGACAGCTTAGTTCTGTCTAGCTGCAGCAGCCTAATGCAGAGAGTACAGGAGAAACTACTTCCTGGGTTTGCACTGGATGCCGACTCATAGGCTATTCAAATACAATATTTGCAAATGAAAAAAATTCTGCCCCTTCAGGAGATTTATTTATTAATTTTCTCTCTTGTAATTACTACACATGACAAAAATTCTTTTCTTGGGGATAAATAGGTAGTGAATGAGGAAACTTGAGAAGTATTCCTTTGTCAAGTACATCTAGGATTTTGCTTTCTGAAATCAAAAGGCATTTATTCCCTAGAATATGCAGCCATAGGCTTGTCTTGCAAAACACTCCAGGTTTACCAATAATCACCTATTGCTTAAGTAAACATACATTGACTTGTTTTATGTGGCAAAATTGGTGAAACCTTGTTCCTAGGGAGTCCTGTGAATCTTCATTGGGGACCTCATTTTTCAAACTCTTCTTTCTACACCCAACATCATATCCCACATCTGTTTGTATTTTACTCTAATGTCTGCAGACTCCAAGGTTAGGACGGTGAACCTTCATCTCTTAAAATATATCAGTCATCCTTCATACAAATTGTGATGGTTAGTTTTTAACCATGAGCTGAACACAATTTAGAACCAACTTAGAAGAGAGTCTCAAAGAGAGATAGTCTAGATTAGGCTGGCTTTGTAGGCATGTCTATTGGGAATTGTCTTTACTGTACTAATTGAGTTTGGCGAACTTGTCCTTGATGGACAGTACAAGTGCTTGGTATTAGGTCCTGACTAGAGTAGAGAAGGTGAGTTAAGCATAAACATTCGTGTATTAATTCTCTTGATGCTCTCCGTTGTGGATGTGATAATGATTAACTTTTAAAGTTTCTGCCACCTTAGTTACCCTGTAAACAAGAATTGTGAACTAAAATAAATCTTTATCCCCTAAGTTTCTTTTCTTTAAAGTGTTTTTGTCACAGCAACAAAAATGAAACTAAGTATCAATTATTATCCCTTATCTTATTATTTTGCGAATACTGCCAGTTTCAAGTAATAAGGATAATTTTAGTGCCATAATTCTTTGGATCCTATCTAAGTTTTCTATTACATGATTTCAGTTAGGCTTATGACACTTCTATGTCTTCCTTTTAAAAACCATTTATCATTTTACATTGTCAATTGTCTAGACACAAGTCATCAGAGAAACAAATTCATGCCTGCAAACGCAGACTGACATAAACACATCACAAAACAAGCCGAGGTCTTCTTATTTATGGAGTAGATTGACCTTATCAATGTCTCCACCCAACTCAAGTCTCTGCAAGTCAGGTCACGTTTCTACTTCCTACCCGTTTAGTTAGCAACAAAATCTCTTTGTTTTCTTCCAATCAACTTGTTTTGATCTTAGTTTTCAACTGTGTGTGTGTCCTAACATCTGTCTTTATTCAGGGCAATGTATCCATGTGGGTAACATGTCTATATAGGGTAACATGTCCATACAGAGCAATATGTCCACTTAGGCAAAAATGTCTGTGGAGGGTAGCATGTGCAGAATATCTGGAACCTACATAATGACACTCTAGATGATTCTGAACTCAGTGACTTTTTAACTCTACTCTCACATGACCCAGAAGATTTAACAGTATTTAAAATTTTTTTCAGATGAGTGTTTTATATTTTATTGTCACATTATCTACCCTCTGCTTTATTTAGTCCTTTATTGTAAGAAGATGCTTCCCTATTCCCTACATGATACCCTCAATTCAGTCAATGGTCAGTATAATCTCTTCCATGTTTCCTTCAGATGCTTCTCAGCCTTCATGCAAGCATGCCAAATGTGAGTCAACAAAGAGAACCATACAGAAGCAAGGAAGCTCTGCAACCTCCTGCCTTGAGGATAGCTGAGCAGCAATGATAGAATCTACTGGGAAGGACTGACACCTCTTTTTTTTTAACTATACAACTCAGATTTATACATTCAATATATACTTTTAAAACTTTAATATATATATATACATATATATAAAACGTGTGTGTGTGTGTGTGTGTGTGTGTGTGTGTGTGTGTGTGTGTGTGTGTGTGTGTGTACAGGAGTGGTTCTCAGGCACAGGATTTAGGAGGAGAGGAGGGAGTTTTTCCTTGGCATGTACCGTTGACCCTGATAATGGCACGAGTCCTTCTGACTTAGCTGCCTTGATTGAATTTTACTGTGGCAAACAGTTCAAACATGTATGCTATTGCTTATTGTAAGGATAAGATTTGAAGTAAGTTTATAGTCTGTATTTTTGAAGATTTTAAGACTTAAATACTTACTTCCTCCTAATAGAGTTCTGAAATCATCCTATGAATATAATATGTCCACAAACTCTCTGGAACACCAGCCTAAGAACCACTGCCTATGGCTATTCAATGTTCTCAGACCTCACGGGATGAGGTAATGGGATGAGGGATTTCTTCTGTGTCCCCGCAAAGTGCTTTCCTCATATCATAGACATCCTCCTCAGGCCACTCATTGTGGGCTGTGTAGCACTAGGACTGTCCTGTAGACACTGTAACCCAACTATGTGTACATGTTGAAGGCAACTTGATTGACTACTCCTACAAAGAGATCAACAAAAAAATCCACCTTTTCTTTCTGAAATTTCCTCTAGTAACTCCGTAAGTTTAGCAGCCAAGACAAGATGATGGAATTCAAGGATGACAGACAGATCTGTGACATGTCTGTGCCACTTGTCCCTAGCTGTGGAGCCTTCTGCTTTGCCCATACCTCTTGATCTAGGCTTTTGGGTTTTATTGGCAGACTCAGGATGCAAAGCTAAGAGCACGTTCTGTTCATGGCACTAGGAGGTGCACAGAGTGACACACAGATTCTGGATAATAGAAACCATTTTCTTGACTAAGTTCAGGCAATCTCAGTGATCTCTGGATAGTTCACTGACTAGGGTCATTCAAACAATGGGAGAGATTGCAACAAAACAGACATTGAAAAAAGATGATCAGGTTCACTAGAATGACTCATATAGTATATCATTGCTGCTCTCTGCTGGCCAAACACATTATACTCCCCAATTAGATGAGATCTAGAATGGGTCAAAGAAGGAGATGCTGTGTTTTGATACTTACATGCATTGTGTTAAAATTACTTCACAACCCACACTATACATTCTTACACAGATGCATGGGTTTTAATAAGAGTCTATTGGAGTGCTATCGATATGCAATTATCTGCCATTTTCACAATCCTTTAATAAAAGAAAAGTAGAGGCTGCATCAGATTTGCAACAAGTATTCCAATTATTCATTAACTTTTAGTGCAACACTTTCTGTTAGCTATCATGTTTGCACTCTTTCAGTTGAATCAGCAGGTGTTCTTGAAGGGTGTCATGGAGACATGCGAATTGTTAAAAACATGTTCTGATCGGCAAAACCAAGACTAAATTTAATTCCATATCTATTTAACTTATTGGAGAGTTACTTTTAAATGGTAACTTCTAATTACTCAGATTCTCTTCATATCTCTAAGAACAGCATGGTGAGGATAAATTTGGACTTCGCAGCCTCACAGCTTCATAACAACCTCACAAAACTTCCTACTTAACTCAGTCTCTGCTGCCTGTTGGGCACATTGCTTTTCTATTTTCTAGGTAGAGAAACAAAACAGTACCTACTTCATTTCACTATAATGTATATTAACTGAAATATATGATCTGTAAAGTGCTTAATATATGGTCTAGACATGTTTCATGGTCTTATCTTAACTGTTAACATTCAAGGGCAGCCTGAGCAGCAGAGGTTTTTGTTTTTTGTTTTTGTTTTTTCTTTGTATATTTTAAACAAAGCTGTCTGTTATTACTTTAAAGGATACTCTAAGTTTTTAGAGAATATTTACTTTCAATTTCAGCCTTTACTCTGTCAATGACTGTATCTTTTTTTTTTCTTTTTTTTGGAGCTGGGGACTGAACCCAGGGCCTTGCGCTTGCTAGGCAAGCGCTCTACCACTGAGCCAACCCCCAATGACTGTATCTTAAAGTAATGCCGGACATTCCCTAAACCCTATAAATGCTTTTGGATGCTTTTCTTGCCAAAATGTAACAACACATCTGTTTTTTAATTTTATGTACACTGGTTTAATGGCCTAGGGTACAGTGTGTTTTGTGGCCTGACCTTCTGTTCTTTTCCTAATGACTTGTGTGTACAACAAATAGCCATTGGGGAAAACTGGTAATCTTTGGGGAAGGGGACAAAGGGTAATTTTTGGAAGTAGCAATAGAATGAGCAAAGTACACAGATCCAACAATGCAGTCAAACTTCAAATACTGCCAAGTTGACACTCTATTTGACTGTTCTGTGTTTATGAGTTCAGTAAATAATGATTAGGTCTCCACTAAGGTGGAGACATAGACGTTTCATTGAGCTGGATCTTTGGAGAATTTATCAATGGTTACAGGTGTTTCAACTATGATTTTCTTCATGATTTTT
Source organism: Rattus rattus (assembly GCF_011064425.1). Lineage (NCBI taxonomy): Eukaryota > Metazoa > Chordata > Mammalia > Rodentia > Muridae > Rattus > Rattus rattus. The sequence continues at coordinate 57,221,131 of NC_046164.1, read as the reverse complement.
CCTCCCTCTTCCATTTTTCTCTGATAAAGCCTCCTGTTAATCCTAAATTGGTGACAGTTTTCCTAGAATGCTGTTCATATATACCAGAAAGCCATCTCCATTCCAAGTCAAGTTCAGGACAACTGCAGGGGAGTACCAACAATCTAAAGCTCCTGGAAAAGACCACATTTCCATCTTTTCCATCACATCTTGACATTTTTACACAACTTCCAAATTGCAAATAAGAGTTGCCTGCAGCCAAATTAATAAGTTGACTAAGTGTGACTCCATGGCCATGGTTCCTTCTTAATAATGTTGATCCTTCACTTGTGATTCTCTTCATCCCCCATGGTCACACTTATCTTTGTATTGCTGAAAATGTATTAGCTCATCGGTACTCCGGATCTGGGTCTTTCTTTAACTTGCTCCTGTGTAGGTCCAGTCTCTTTCCAGAGTAGAAGCGTTTCACTTCTAGGACCAAAATACTTAATTGAACAATTGGAACACTGCCTACAGTTCTCTCTTTCATCATCTCTGCAGAACATTTAAACTGTAAGTACTGGTGTAGAAATATTGTAGAATCAATGCTGGTGGTTAGCATTCAAGGTAAGTGGGACACAAGAGATCCCTGAGCATTCTGATATCTATCCATGCCTCAGGTACATCATTAGACTTGGGATGACACAGCGAGATAACTCACTCCTCACAGAGAGAAGTAACACCTTCAATTAAACAAAGTAGCAGTGAGTAGCATTTCTTGAGAGGTAAGTGCCTGCTGGTGACACAACCTTTCAAATGGCATCTCTCATTATTGCAAGCCTTTACAATGGATTCATCTTCTCTTCTGGTTTTCCTGCTTTCATATATTTCTAAATTTAGTACTTTGAGAGGTAAAGATGGGGGAAAATCTTCATTGGATTCTCCATTTCCATCTATTTAATAAATTTCCTTGAGTTATCACACATATCCAGAAACTCAGGTTTAGAGTCATGTCATAGATCCAACTCTCACTGGAAACTGCTCCCACTTTTCTCCTCATATGTTTAATGACATATATATGCTAACATTGTAAACTTTGAAGTCATCTTCAGTACTTCTTTGGATAAAAGAGATGCTCTTTGGTCTTTGAAAATAGACTTATACCCTGTACCAGATAGTATTATGACATCAGAAAGGCATTACAGCTCTAATCCCAGCAGGTACACATATTCCTGCTGAGGCACGGATAAACTACACATGTGTATAAAATGAGAACTTGGGATCAGATTATCTTTGATAGTCCGGGTGAGTTCCATGTAATTCTCAATGGTGATAAGTCAAAGACAGACTTGTCAGACTCTTAGAGAATGTCACAGTTTACTACTACTGCCTTTGAAAATGAAAGACCATTGATGTTTGAACACGACTAGATTATGTTGTCATTAAAGCAACTGTTTATTGTGAAGATAGAATTAGACTCTCATCCAGGAAATAACTCCTGGACTGTTTGCTGAGGGGGGTATCAGCAGCTTGTTCGTTCACTGGAAAGTCATGGGTAAAGATGGTCATCTTGGCCCTTATAGTATCTTTCCTAGGCTGATATTGCTTTTATCCTAACCCAACTTAGGAGATCTTCCAGGGAATATTCTGACTTCAGTGCACTCCACAATGCTGCATGAAACATCTGCTAAACTTGGACCACAGCTCTTATCTGAGACAGACTTGCTTTCCTCCTCCTCCTCCTCCGCTTTCCCCTCCTCCTCCTCTTTCCCCTCCTCCTCCTCTTCCTCCTCCTCCTCCTTCCTCCTCCTCCTCCCTCCTCCTCCTCCTCCTCCTCCTCTTCCTCCTCCTCCTCCTTCTTCTTTCTTTCCACACTATATTCAGAAAAAATCTGCATTTCAATGACATCGATTCACCCAGATTTAGCATGTTCTAAAGCATCTCAGGGACTATTCCCTAGAGAATTTATTCTATTTTTTGAATGGAGGGAAATTATGCAAAATTGAACTGCAGGACTCCAGAACAATTTGTCGACTAGCCTATCTTTTCTAAGATATTTCAGACCTTTGCAGGCCTTGAGTTTCTTGCCCTAGACTTCAGGCCTTTCTGTCTCTCAGATTTCACGCAATATTGTGACAAAACAAAATCAGAGTATAAATATTTCTGAGGAGTTAATTCACTCAATTTTTCATATTTAAAAATAATATTTTAGATACAAAAGAATTGAGTTAAATTTTTAAAAAACTTGACCTATCACAAAATATTTCCTCATTAATTCTTTCCTGTGCTACTATGCTTTCTCCTGTCGTTATATGAGTTTGAGCACATGTTTTATAAGATATGGTTGAAAGACTTTTCAAAAGTTACTCTTCTGTGTTTCTGATTCTCCACTTGAAAACATAAGCATACAAATGCACTCAAAGTCTAGGATGCTGGAGAGGGTAAAGTAAGGACTTTCATTACAGTTCTTAGAACATTTGGTACTAAGTACACATCAGTAAGTCTGCATATTGTTTTCAAAACCAAAGATACATTCTTTCTTCCACGTTCAGTGTACTTAATGAATCAATGTATAAACAGCCTATAAATGTTCAAGACAATGTACCTTTTCTCTGCCTCAATTTTTGCTTCCTTTAGTGTACTTCACTATAAGGACCAGTTTGAATTTAATATTAAGTTTCGAGAAGCTTTCATCACCTAATAGATTGAGGCTAAACACTGCAACCTGTTGCCCAATAATTTTTGTTTGTATCTTTACTCAATGTCTTAGTTAATCTTCATTGTGAAGAGACCCCTTGGCCAAGGCTATTTACAATAGAAAGCATTGATGGGGTGTTGCTTAGAGTTTCAGTTCATGATTACTATAGGGGAATCAGGCTGCAGGAATGCACACATGGTAGTGGAGCAGTAGCTGAAACCTTACATCTTAGCAGCAAGGTGAACACACAGAAAGAGATGGCCTGTCACGGGCTTCAGAAACCTCAAAGCCCACATCTGGTGACACCTAGTTTAACCAGGACATACTTCCAGATCTTTCTGAAAGAGTCTATGAACTGAGAACCAAGCATTCAAGTATATGAGCCTATGTGACCATTCTCATTTAAATGACCACACTCTCTAAATGCTTTCTTTGATTCGGTCCCTAAGAAAGCAGACCAGGAGAATTCCTGACCCTGTTTCCTTTTGCAGAAGTACGTTTGTTCAACTTTGTATCTAGTCTTTCGGTCTCTCCACACTCTGCTTCTTAGGCTTACAGCCTTCCCAGGCAAGGTTATTTAAGCAATTAGTTCTATCCTGAGCAGCCTGCCCTTATCTCTTCCCCAGTTGGCTTCTTCTTTGTCTTAATAACTTCCTGCTGTTATTAAACATTTTGGTCAAAGATGGCCTGCACATGTAAATGAACTGGCACAAAGAGGATGCTATACACATATGAGATCTGCCATATTAGGGAGGGTGGGGAACTTGTTCTTTAAATAGAAAGGAGTATAGAAATAATCGTTATGGTATGTGTTTAAAATTAATTCTTTTATTTGAATAGTATTATTTATATAAAAATGATTTGCTTGAGTTAATAAAGAACGACTGTCAGCTATAAATAAAAGATATCTTGAAAAGGGGGCATCTTGCCTCTTAAGTGTAGAAAATTATAATCTTACTCTGATTAAAATTAAATCAGATTAATTAAATTGATATAAAAATTAAAATCTTACACTGATGTTCGAACTGGGCTAGTTGACTGTTTTGGCCGAATGGTTCAATAATTAAATCAACTTCAATGATCCAGATCATAAAAATTTAGAGAAAGCCACACCCATCTTTTATTGAACTGCACACTTTAATTCTCTGAAACTATTTCAGTGGGTTAAAAAATGACTTGTGCAGACTCACAATGATTTTAACAAAACCTATCTGTGTGAGAGCCAATAGACAAGGGAGATGTTTGTTAGACCAAACAGAAAAGGGAGGGAATTTCAGGCATGGTTCTGCATCTCTGTGATCTGTGTATTCCAAAGCAGCATACAAAACCAGCCTTGGATTTATAGTAAATTTGAGGCAGCCTGGGTTGCAGGAGATGCTGTCTCAAAAGGAACACAAACAAAGCAGCTGCAAACATGGCATGTGGATTTGCACAGTGTATTTCAGAATAAGAAAGCAATCTGAAAAAATAAAGCAAGCAAAACAAAGCTAGAGTAAATATAGACGTCCTGGGCTAAAAATAGAAAGTAATTTTTCCTAGGACCAAGACGAGTTTCAGGACACCAAAGGTGATTTGATGCTACTTGATTAATCATTGTTTGGTTGAAAATGAAAAGGAGGTTTGTTCCACAATAGATGAGAGAATGAAGCTGACCTAGCCAGAAGGAGGGATGTTCAGCCTGCAACATTGCAAAGTGAGAGGTCTTAGTTAAATCTATTTGTCCTAGGATTTTACAGAAATAGAAGGTAGTATCGACCTATGGCTAATCTTCTGCCCTATTTGGAGACCATTGAAGGAAGATTATCTCCGATCCTCCCCAACTTGGTCTTTCACCAAAGCAATTTCTATCCAGTACTTGTATGGCACAGGGTTCCAAAATGATCATCTGCAGGTCATCAGTGGGCAGCTAAGGGCAGAGGGGTCAGGAACTTCTTGCATTGTTCTCTTGCTTCCCAGCAGCAGTCCATCTTTTGCCATGCACCGTGAACAAAAAACGATACTGATGGGGTACAGGGCTGCTGTAAGACACATGGCACAGTAGTAATGTCTAATGTCCTAAGGATCTGAGGCCTAAGAGATAAAACTATAAATCATATATATTACATATATAATATGTACGCTGAGACCCAAACCATGAATGATGGAAACCAGGTAATGGTAACGTGCATTTTTCTGCTTAGCTAAATGTGTGCATAAATATATGAAGAGATCCTTCAAGTTAAAACACTGAAAAGAATTTATTCTCATATAACATGGATGACATTGGAATTAATAAAAATAGATAGTCGATAGAATTCTAAAAATTGATTTTTCCAATATTCTGGTTTCCCAGATCAAACCAAACTTTAAGCATTGCTGGGAAGAATTTATGACCACATAAATCCTAAATCTGTTGGCTTTAAAACACCAAGATTATTCTCTGGGGCCTAATATAGCCGCAAACAACCTTAGTAATGGAGAATTCCTTTTGTAGTGGGTGACAGAAAAAGGAAGCAGAAAAATGAAAAGAAACACGACTCAATGCTATTGGTGACTTAAGAAGGGGAGGATCATACATGAAGATACTTCCGCAGTTGCCAGGAGCAAGGAGTGATTGATAACCAATACTCAGTAGAAATAGGAGCTTGAAGTCTGCAACCACACAAAGGTAAAGTCTGCTGCTGAACCAGCTTGGAAAGATAATCTTTTCTAGAACTCACAATAAAAGACGTCAGAACATATGAAATACTAAGCAGAAAGGGATTTGAGAAACACGAATTTCTTTTTTTTTATTAATTTTTTTTTATTAACTTGAGTATTTCTTATATACATTTCGAGTGTTATTCCCTTTCCCGGTTTCCGGGCAAACATCCCCTTCCCTCCCCCTTCCTTATGGGTGTTCCCTCCCCACCCTCCCCCCATTGCCTCCCCCCCCAACAGTCTAGTTCACTAGGGGTTCAGTCTTAGCAGGACCCAGGGCTTCCCTTCCACTGGTGCTCTTACTAGGATATTCATTGCTACCTATGAGGTCAGAGTCCAGGGTCAGTCCATGTATAGTCTTTTTGGGTAGGGGCTTAGTCCCTGGAAGCTCTGGCATTGTTGTTCATAAGGGGTCTCGAGCCCCTTCAAGCTCTTGCAGTTCTTTCTCTGATTCCTTCAACGGGGGTCCTATTCTCAGTTCAGTGGTTTGCTGCTGGCATTCGCCTCTGTATTTGCTGTATTCTGGCTGTGTCTCTCAGGAGAGATCTACATCCGGCTCCTGTCGGCCTACACTTCTTTGCTTCATCCATCTTGTCTAATTGGGTGGCTGTACATGTATGGGCCATGTGGGGCAGGCTCTGAATGGGTGTTCCTTCTGTGTCTGTTTTAATCTTTGCCTCTCTCTTCCCTGCCAAGGGTGTTCTTGTTCCCCTTTTAAAGAAGGAGTGAAGCATTCACATTTTGATCATCCGTCTTGAGTTTCATGTGTTCTATGCATCTAGAGAAACACGAATTTCTTAATTTATAGACTAGCGGGCATTAGATACTAACTCTTCTTAAGCTATTAGGGTTATGACAATTTGTTATCCCGTGACAGAAAACTAACAGAACACACAGTCTTTTCATAGATGGAGTTCCTTTCAATGCAGCCTGCCTTTGTAACTTTCAGGTGTTATATTTTTCATGAACCATAATGCAGTTGTGTAAATTCTAGGTAACTGATTAAAAAAAGATGTTTACAAACATAGATATTTTCCCTGGTAGAATAATAATCCCCTTCTGGCCCATGGAACAGACCAATATTTCTCCATCTCTACAGCACTATCTGAATTGCTTATATGCAGATCTCTAGGAGAGACTGTACATTTTCCTCTGTAACTGTTTGAGATTCTAAAGATCTGCCCCCTAATACATTAAAAACAACAACAACAACAACAACAAAAACAACAACAACAAAAACCAAACTTTTCTGTGTTCCTTTTCTACCTGTAGCTGGTAGACAAGGATAACTTTGCTTTCTTTGGGAGTATTTTGCTTAATAGAGGAATATTCATGGTGATTTCAAATTTACTGGGCAGGGACAAATATTCATTTATCCTATAGTGTATGTGACAAAGACCCGCTAAACACTCTGTAAATTCTCATTTTATTCATTCCACAAAATTACCAGGTTGGCACACAATGGTAGTATCTTAAGCTAGAATTTTATATACTGGGACCTATAGGCCTCATTATTTTTATTACACCACTATTGCTTTCCAATATAAATGGAACTGATTTACTTGTACCCCAGCTTAGCAACAGTACATAATATATCCCTAGCCCATTGTTACTGCAAACACAGTTTACATATTTATTTAGTGTGTTTAAGTGCTGCCCCCTTCTCTCTGTATGTATGCGTATATATATATATATATATATATATATATATATATATATATATATGTATATATGATACACATGAAGGATAGCTTGTACATTTTGGTCATCTCGTCCTACCACACAGATTTCAGGAATTGAACTCAGGTCACCTGCACACTGAGCCTTCTCATCTTCTCTTTTAGTCTACTCTTAAAGCCAATATTTCCTAATCATTGAATATGCAATTTAATGTTTATTTGGCATAAGAAAGAAAAACTGCAAGAGTATCTGTGTCTGTGTTCCATATCCCTTTACTCTGAGGTCTTCTGTGGCAATTTCCCAGAGTCTTTCAGATACAAATAACTGTTGAATGCAAACTGCTACCCCTCTCCTAAATCCCTGTAATTCTGAGCACCTACAAAGAACATGCAAACGAGAGGCTTCAAATCTTTACCACCTTGAAGCATACTGCTGATTTATTCCACAGGTTCAAGAGAGGAAATTAATTAGGCCACGGGAAGTACAGAAAATGATTCAGAGGTTTTGGAAGTGGGGAAAGGTGACAGACCTGGACGGTTTTAAACATTTGGATTCTTGAACCAGAACCTAGATTTCTAAATAAACTCTTCAAGGTATCATTGTTTCCCTGGAACTCCAGAGGTGAACTGAGTGAATCTGACCTGTATATTGTAGAGCTGAGGTCGGCAGTGAGTCTGCTATTGTTGGAGACTACCCTGTTCATTGTCGTTAAAGGCTGAAGCCATTACAGGGTGAAGGACTGCTCTGGTGCATCCCAGGAACCATGCTTCATCTGGAAGTGAGTGCAAAGGTTGTGGAAATGGAAGATGAAAGGGTTCTGATTAAAGACTGAGACAGAAGCGACTGCTTTTCTCTCTTTGCAGTTTCTAGATTGGCCTTGATTCAAGTCAAGCGATAAGCTTGATGAGGTCCATTGAGGCACAGACAACTGTCAGGTTCTCAAATGAATGTCAAACATGAAATCACATAAGCCAGAACAGAAATAGGTTCAGTAGCCACATAAATGAGAAATATTCGCATTGCCTTTTGGTAGAAAAAGTGCTTTAGCTTGTAAGTAAATATCAGGGCCACGGTGTAATATGTTTTTGTATTATCATCAATGTACTACTCATAAAATCATTTCAGACTATTAAATTCAGTGCAAGAAACCCATTTACAATCAAGGAATCTGCCATTGTGTGTTACATATTAACTTAACAAAATCCACTCTAGGTAATGTTTCTGGTTGTCTGAATCTGAATTTTAGAAACAGAAACTTTCTTAAAACTGAGACAATGAAGTTAAAAATGAACTCAGCTAGCATGTTGTATGAATAAGGACCTAAGCTAAATGATCAGAATGCACATTTTAAAAGTGCTAAACATGGCAGCACTGGGGATGCCTGCGGAGACAAGAGCATACCTAGACCTTGTCGCCTTAGCCCACTTGACAATGACATCCTACTTGAGTTATGCCATCCAAAATTGTCCTCTGATCTCCACATTCACAGACACACATGCACCTGAATATAAAAACCTGCAATGGGCAGAGATACCTTGGTGGTGGTGGTGTTCATATATCAGTCAGGAGAAGAGCAGAGGTGTTCATTCTAGCTTGACTCTTGCCTTGGTGACCAAGGCTGTTTTATGCCTAGGTCTCATAATCAAATCAAATCCAGGCAGGGCAACATGAGAGGAGGAAGACAGGCAGACATACAGACTGTCATGCCACCCACAGACCTGCCTTCTAGTGCACAGCATTGGCAGGCCATAGATACCTGTATTGATGCCTGTGGAACATATTACTACTAGAAAGGATAGGGATGTCCTTGGTCAGGGCAGCCAGGGTGGACCAACTGGATGTCCAGGAACTGTGCAGATCTGGCCCTGCCCCTCACTGGATATAGAGGTCCAGAGAGTTGGCCCCATCGTTCACTGCTGGCAGCACTCAGCAGAGCAGGCCCTAAAGTGTACCCAAGAAGCACAGGGGAGCTGGTGCTGATGACAGGGGTGTGGGTGAGCCAGCTTGGAAGGTGTGAGTGTGGGAGAGCTGACTCTGTTACACAGTGGGTTGACACCAGCACAGAGGTGATGCCCTCACCACCCCTTGCCACCTCTGGCAGGTATTTGAGAAAGATGCCTAGAGGGTCATGAGCTCAGGAGAGCTATTCCTGCCCCTCCCAGCTGCGGCCCTTGAGAGAGCAGGTCCTGCCCTTTGCCTGGACAGCACAGTCCAAAGGAAGAGAGCATTGGATAGCTGGTCCCACCACTTGACAGTTGTCTGACAAGAGCTGGCCTGATACAGGGGTGACGCCTCCCTCGCACACTCCTGTTCTCCTCACCATATGCAGTAGTTGAAAGAGCTGGCCCTGGGGTCATTAGAGTAGGTGACTTGGTCTTATCCCTTTACTGCCTGGAGCATTCGGGAAAGCAGTCAGTGTACTTCTCTTTTATAGCATAAGAGAATTGGCCCTGATGGCAGGGGTGTGAGTGAGCCAGCTTGGAATGTGTAAGTATGGGATTGCTTACTCTGCTATACAGTGGGGTGACATCAGCACAGAGGTGATGCCCTCACTGCCCCTTGCCACCTCTGGCAGGCATTCAAGAAAGCTGCCTAGAGGGTCATGAGCTCAAGGGAACTATTTTGCTGGCCCTGATTGAAGGGGTACTGGTGTGTCATTCCTGAGGACAAGAGGAGAGACGAGCAGGCCAGCCACTCATCTGCTGTCAGATGACTTGGGTGAGAGGCCAAGTAGAGCTGGCCCTTGGGTCAGGGCAGCAGGTAGGCTGTCCCTGTCCCTCACAGGCTGTAGAATCTGAGAGTGGGCCATGTGCCTTGACTGGTCAGCACAGTGAGCCAGCCCTGAGGGCATGAGAACAGGAGAACTGCCTCCTATTGATGGTGGCTTTCGGTGGCCTAGTCAGACCAATGCTGGAGAGCTTGCACTCACGGGGGAGACTGAACAACTCTGCTACCATCCAGGCCTAGATCCAGGCCTCTAAGATGATCCCGAATCTCTATCATCTGCAAATGTGTGGGATGTATGAAAGGACCAGTCAGTCCTAGTGTTCCAAAGATGCAGGATCTCCATGATACAGGGCCACAGCAGGGTAATTAGGAGGAGTGCCAATGAGGATCCAGGATTGATGATATCACAGAAGCCAGAAATCATGAACTAGACCAATGGCACATTGCAATGAGCGTTTGCAGATGAAGATGTGTGGACAGAGAACTAAAATTATGGTACAAACTGTGTCATACTACAGTTTTCATGATGAGATATTTTCTGATTTTTTCCTTTGGTTTTTTTGTTTGTTTGTTTGTTTGGTGTGTGTGTGTGTGTGTGTGTGTGTGTGTGTGTGTGTGTTTTCTATTTTGTGGGTGAATTTGGACAGGCAAAGGGTAGATATGAGGGGATGGAGAAATGAGGAGGATTAAGGTGCATAATAAACTCACAAAGAATCAATAAAAAGTAAAAACAAAACAAAACAAAACAAAACATGTGCTCATGCCCACATGTACACCATAGGGACAGTGATAAGACGAAACGAGGTCCTGTTGAACAGAATGCTAATTAAACTACACTAACAGCATAGTAGTTACTTTCTTAATAGAAATGTGCTTTCCCAAATACAGGGTAGAGCATCTGTAGTACCCATAAAGAGGTGACATTACAAATCCCTGTCACATAAGTCAACAGATAGAGTTCCCAATCACTCCCCATTAGATACAATTGGTTGTACATTTGGGATCAAAGGCATGTGTACACACGTGCCAGGTCTTTGCATAGCAACACAGATAATTATGTAACAATAGTATTTCTGATTCTAATACAACATATTGAAATACTGTTGGATAACATTTACTTTTTCTTCAAAATAAGTAGGAAATGATTCGCTATTAAGCACAAAAGAAGCTAGGAATTCGGATTTTCCTTCATTTGCTCTATCAAGACACATCCCACTTTATCTTGCGGCTACTGGATGCCCGTGTCTACCTCTCCTGATGCACTGTGGACCTTTCATCTGATCTTGTTCTTGGTTAATATGGTGGAAGAAGTGTAGAGTGTCTCATGTGCCCCTTGCCTTTTTGGTAGGATGGATTCCTCTGAATAGTGCACTCACTTCAGTTGAGAGTAGTGACACTGTGTTTCAGGCTCTTGATCGGTATGGCTGGAGTTGGATTTGTTAAGGGCCTCAACAATATGCTTGCATTTCTCCCTATGTTACTAACCAACCACTCCAATGCCAGCGCATTCCAATAAACTTTCTCTCTACTCTCTTTCAGGGTGGCTCAAGTTGTTATATCTATGTTTTCCTGAGAAATTCCTTCTCATAACTTCCTTGCACCTTGTAAACAATTTCTTTCTTTAATTCCTTCTACATTACTGGTTTCTGTATCCTGCATCTTTCTGGTCTGGACCCTGGTTCATGCTTCCTGTCACTGTCATCATTAAGCATGAAGCTATTGGACACCAAAGTGCTTTAGCGCCTCAAAATTTATTACCGAATTTTTAACAATTGTATTCTCAGTTTGCTTCACAAGTAGCTCCATGCTGGTGTTTAACTTTTAAATTGTAGGTTAGGTTAAAAAATGATTTAAGGCAATCAGTCCTAGTTGTGTGAACTTTGACATTTTAAATGGGTTTGTTTCCATAAAAAACATCAACATTCAATTATCTCCATAGCGTACAGATTGAGAAATCTTTCTATAATAGTTGAACTTTTTATGTAGTATATACCTATAATGTAAAATGTATATTTTTTATATTGTCTTATCTTCTCTTAGGGATAGAACTATGTATTTTTGAATATTACTTATGATAAGAGAAAAAAATCTATCCCTAAATGGCAATGTTCAGAGTATAAAAATACAGAACATGTTTGAGTCAATAGCTGATAATATGTTAGACAGGAATATGAGTAATGAAGTTTGTAAACTGGAAACTTGTAATGTTGATATTTAATTCCCTATGATATTTACATTAATTCCATACTTCTCTGTTGTCAAGAAACGTGTGTATTCAATAATTGTAGCCATGTGCTTTTCAATATCTAGGCACAATTATCTACCATACTGCACTCTCACCATTCACTGTTAATTATTTCAATTTAACACACTTAAACACAAATAATAAACACACTTCAGTTTGTGCATTAATCAATGACTTGTCCCTTTCAGTAAAACAACAACAACAACAACAACAACAACAACAACAACAACAACAAAAACCACTGTTATATTTAAAAGAAAATTGGACGCACATCAATATGTGATTCTCCTGGAGAAGAAGAAAGGAGACACAGAAGTAAACAGCATTAAGAAAGGCCGAGCACAGTGACAAGTCACAGCACAAAACAGACAATTCGGTACGATTGAGAAAGACAGCAAAATTCGATTTGCTTATTTGTCTCTGAGCAACAATATGCATGGTCTCTCTGTTTCAATAACACTCAAATATTGCTGGCTGGAGAAATGCATCGTTTCTCCCATGTTTAATTTGCATATAGCAAGGAAAGAGGAGATCAAATTGTCTTTTAATATATTGTATTAACGTTCAATATATTTGAATTAGTTGAAGGTACTCTGAACAGAGCCTGAATTCTGGTCTCAATGGGACATGAAAATTAGGTTCTAGCTGGGTCCTAGAAGAAGAGTAGTTATCCGGTTCGTCAAAAAGATGAACTGAATATAAGATCGCCCAGAGGTATAGCCATGCTTGAAATGGTCTAAAATGCAAGGAGTCTGGATCAGCCCAGAACACTCAAGAAGTTAAGCTGAATAGGTGCCAAAATGAAGATGGATTGATTTCTTGCATCTCTCTCTTTCTTTTTCTTTCTCTTTTCTTCTTTTTGTCTACATAAAGCAATAGCAGGAAGAGGCCTTTCCATGAACGAATAAAAAGCAATATTTTAACATTTGGCTTCAGCATCCCTGTTAAGAGGAAAGTAAATTTGGAAAAGAGCTGAGTTCACAGTGAAGGGCCTGAGTCAAGCTGATTGATGGCCGTGAAGTCAAGAAAAGAGACTAATCATTTTAAATTAAAAATGAATAGATATTTTCAGTCCATCAGAAACAAAAGAGAGGGTACCAAGGGCTAGGAAAAATAAATCAAATGAAGAATAATCAAAGGATAAGAATGCAGATTGTATTTTACTTCATTATTTTTTAATTTATTTTTCTTCCAGAATTTCATCATGAATACTTTATTTAATCAAAGAATACGAATGCAGATTTCTATTTCATTATTTTTAATTTATTTTTTTCTTCTGAGAATTTCATCGTGAATATTTTATACTATTCACTTCTGCCTTCTCCTCTTACACCTTCTTCCCTGCCTCTATCTCCTCACAAATCTATGTCCTCTGTCCCCCCCCCACACACACACAGATACACACACAAATATACCAATATAGCCTGGTGAATTAATTAAGTGTTGTTCTATGTATATGTGATTAAATAGGACTGACTGCTTGGGGTTGAATAGCCTATCAGTGTGTTTGTTCATGGAGGAGACAGATGGTTTCATTCTCGGTAGTTATTAATTGCTTTTAGCTGTTTCTCTGTTGAAATATTTGATAAATCCCTAACACAACTTCATACCATCTTTCATAAACACTAGAAAGGTAAGTGATGTAGTAGTGTTTTGCTTTATATTTTCCAAAATCAAAAAGTCCACGTTCTGTTCTCAGATTGACGTGAAGGAAATGGACAGACAGAACTGCCATCTTTCTATCCTAACATCAATATGTAAGTTGTAATGCAGTGGAAGGCACTCTCAGATCCAATAGGGATTTATTTGCTTAGGAATGGTATGGGACTTTCCCCCCTGCAGTGTAGAGAGGCTATGGAGAACCCAATGGTTTCAAGAAATATACAGTTCTGGGAAAAATCTAGGGTTTAGAGAGTTAGAGAAAATGGGAAGTCGATTTCAATATACTTAAGTGTTAAGCAGAGTAGAGATTGACTCTCTTTTTATACTAGATATACTGGAAATGGTTTGGAGCAGAATTGAACACGTAGATATCAGTTGAGGTAGAGTTAATGTTGAGCCTCTTGCAAAGCTTATATTCTCATTGATGTCTGGGAGCCTTCCTTGACTGTGGTCTGAGCTCACCTGCTCCCAACTTAGCCACTTAGCTAAAGTGTTAAAACTTTGTTAACTTGCATAACCTCTTGCCTTGGAAGAACACACAGTATAATCGTTTGATTTTGTGAGTGTGCCTATTCATGTGAATGTAACAATTAAGTAAACAATTATAGCATGACAAAAAGTAGCTATTATTCTGAGACATTTTATACTATAAAGTAATGTTTGTTTACGCAATCAATAAGAGAATTGATGCGATGTTCACTGAATCAGTTTGAATTTATAGGCCCTCATCCTGTAATTCTGTCCTAGAAGAGAAGTAAACTTAAATCAGACTATCATTCTTAATAAGCAGTTAATGAAGAAGCTTGAAATAAACACAATTTGTTGACTTTGGTGCTTTGAAAAAGGAAGCCCCAAGCTAGCTATTACTTCTTGTTAATCAGCACACAAGTTAATGAATGCAAGATATAAAGCCTGTTACTAGAGCACTGATGTTGCATCTTTCGGCTTATTCTAATCTAGTCATCATAGAGTTTTATGTCTGTGTAAACATCTACTTGTTAAGGAGGTCAAAGAATCTCCCTAGGACTACTAATTCTTATTAAGGGGATTACTTTGTTAGAACAATTGTATCAAGAAAAAAATCCTCATAGAAGCGTTTGTTCCCTAAAAACTTAAACACGGGAATTAAGAGATGGCTATGTGCTTAAAATATGTACTATTCTCACACAGATTGGGAGTTCAGCCCTAGCACTGAGATCAGGCAGCTGACAACTACCTGTAACTCCAGCTCCAGAACATCCAGCATCTTCCCTTGGCCTCACTGAATACATTCAAACACACATGTGGATTCACACACACACACACACACACACGTATGTATGTATACATATTCACATATAAAAGATCAAATTTTAAAACTATGCTTAAGGTTCATGATAGAGGTTTGATATCACTAATCAACTTCTAAACAAAGGAAACACAAAGATGTTATTAAAATTATAACTTTGCCTAGCAAACTTCGCAGTTTTTCATATCATCTTTGACATTAGTACAATTTTAATTGACAACTCTCTATCATAATACCATAGAGTGGGTGCCTCAAATAACATGAAATGGCGATTCTTAGTTCTGGAGGCTGGGAAGCCCACCCTCAGGTACAGCATGCTTAAGTTCTGCTGAGGGTTCTTTCTCTGCTTCATAGGGACTCCCCTTTTGCTCTGCTTTCCCATATAAAGGAGATCACAAACTCTCTCAGGGCACTAGGCCACTCTCTTTTAACTTTATCAATTATCTTGTATTACTCCATGATTTCTCTCCATAGGAATTGTGCCATTTTCTGCTTCTTCAAGCACCATTTATTTATTTATTTATTTATTTAAAAATTTTCCTACTAATTGAATTATAAAAGTTTATATAGATTAATGACTTAAATAGTTTAAATGTTCTTCTTCATTTAAAAATATTAAAATGTTCTAGATGCACAACAGCCATTTGTGTATCTTTTGCCAGTTCCTTCTGTGAATTATCAGTCACTGTGTTCACAATTTCTTGCAGTGCTTTATGTACTAAATTCATTAGCCCACCATCAGTGATAGGGATTGCCTATCCATAATCCTTCTAATATAGTCCAATGCTCCTTTAACTCTTCTCATTTCACCCTATGATTGTCCATTGTCAAGATCAAACGTGATATATAGATAAATCAAAGGCAGATCTCTTTGCCTTGCTTCATCAGCATGCAGTTTTTTGATGAAATGATCACTCTTCCTCCTCAAACCTTTGCAAAACTCCTTAGATGCCAAACTTGTGGTCTATAGGGTGACATTTATAAATATTATATCTTCATCTTTCACTATCAGAGAATTGTGATTCTCCCTTACTTGTTGCACCTGTGTATAGACCTCTTATTCAAATAATGAATATAAGATGTTCTGTGGAGCTTCTTATTTATATAAAAATGCATTCACATCTTTTTCTATGTCAAAAGAGTACAACATTGTACATATAGTTGCTCAGGATACTAAGGTAAGAAATACTGATGTTTCTTTCTCTCATATATCACATCTTACCCACTAGTAAAATTCTTATAACTATATCTTTAAAATTTATCTATGATCTGAAACTTCTTCCTGACCTCTGTACCTTAGATACTGTGATCTCATCCCAGATTATAATAGTAATTCCAAGATGATCTCCATCCTTCACAAGCCATATCTCCACCATGTCAATCAGTAGCTCTTTTAAATATCAATGAGGTCATATTGGCTTGTGGAAACAGTTCTGGGACCTCCTTCATTCAGACTAAAAGCCAAAGTCAATTTCCAGGAATTTTTGTCAAAGACTAATTACTTTGGGCCTGTTGATGGTTGAATCTTTCTCAGAAGGGGAAACAAAATAGATATCTACTGTAAGTGGACGGAAGGAGTGAACTGGGTGGGAGAGGGGATAGGGAGGGAAACGGGGCATATTGTCAGATATAGGGGGAGCAGGGAAGGGAGAAGGGAAATTGGCAGTTGGGGCAATTTCTAGGACATGATAGAGACCTTGGACGGGGTAGGCCCCAAGGTGTCTATGGGGGATACTCTAGCTGAGAATCCTAGCAGTGAGTGATATGGATCAGGAAGTAGCCACTTCCTGTGGCCAGGCTGGACTCCCAGTAGAGATATAAAGACAGCAACACACCCACAAACCCTTTAACTGAAAATCTGGCCTGCTACAAGACATACCAGGACAAAGATCGAGCAAGGAGAGAGGGAGTGGCCAACCAATGAGTACCCTAACTTGAACCCATCCCATGGACAAGAACCAATCCCTAACACTATTACTGATACTTCGTTAAGCTTGCAGACATAAACCTATCATAAATGTTCTCTGAGAAGTCCATCCAACAGCCAATGGGAAGAGATGCAGAGATTCACAGTCATATATTATTTTGCATTCGTGAAGTTTTTTTGAAGAGATGGGAAAAAGATTAAGGAACCTGAAGAGGACAGAGATTTAATAGGAAGACCAATAGAATCAACTAACCTAAACTCTTGGGTGATCTCAAGATCACCAATCAACAAGCGAGCATGGGCTGAACCTAGGTCCCCTGCTCTCTGTATAGCAGATAAGCAACTTGGTCTCCAACAACAGGACTCTTCTTGAATCTGTTGCCTGTCTCCCTGTGGATCCCGTTCCCCTAAATGGATTGCCTTGTCTGGTCTCAGTGAAAGAGGATGTGCCTAGTTTTGTTCTGACTTGATGTGCGAGTGTGTGGGAGACAGAGTGGGAAGGGTAGTAGTGGGGGGACATGGTGATACCACTACTCTTCTACTCAAACTGCCTTGGTAAAGTCTGTTAGATTGCATTCCTACGGCCAGCCACCAGTCTATCTCCTTACTTGTCCACTTCTTCCTTCTCCTGAGGCTGACTACCAATGTTCAGCTATCAAGATATTGAAGTCCAGCAATCAAAAAAAACTCCCTTTGGGGTTGAAGATTTAGCCTTAGTGGTAGAGCAATTGCCTAGCAAGACAAGGCCCTAGGTTTGGTCCCCAGCTCCAAAAAAAAAAAAAAAAAAGTCCTTGGCTCATCTAATCAACATGCATTAAATTAAAATTAAACACCTCATCCTAAAAACAGGGTTTACCACTTTTCCCTGAACAGTCATCTTCCCCCTGTCTCTTTCTCTATAGATTCCAAATACCCCTTCTTCCCTGTTCCTTTTCTCCCCTCCCCTTTATTTCATTTCCATTCTCTTCCATCCTTTGTCTCCTGTCTTTGCCCTTATCCCTGCCCTTCATTCTTCTGGGCAAAAAATCTCCTTCGTGCTAAGAACTGGTCTTGGGTGTCCTAAGGAGATACGAATATCCTTTCACTATTAATGAATCATATTAGAGGTCTCTTTGATGTGGTTGAAACATGTTCACTATGCCCTTAATTAGTGGCTGGCATACAAGCTTTTGCCATGTTCAGTATTCCCTCCTTCTAGGTATTCATGTACTCTTGTCATTTACCCCTCTGCCTCTTTACATACATTTTATTTTCTTCTGGAAGCTATTCCAAAGGGTTTCTGTAAAATTGTATCCCTTACCTATCTATTGTGCATATCCTGACTTGCTTTCACTTTGTGATGGCATGAGTTATCTAATCTAATAAGTGTTTCCATTATTTGTGGTAAATTTACCTTCTAATTTTATTAACAAAAGTGTGCAAATTGAAGAAAATATGAAGGGCACATTAAGGAGAAAGGACAACTGTACTGTTAGTTTGATAAATACTACTTTACTATATGTCAGGGAAAGTTAGTTGATTGCCAGATTGGGTACCTGGAGGAACAATTTGAATTCTATTCTATAGGTAATGAAGAGCCATTGTAAGTTCTTCAAAGAGGGAGGATAAAAATATGTTTTAAAGAAGTTTTGCTAGTCATGATTTTTTACTCCATCTAGATGTTCTAAATCCTACAATTCCAGAGAGAGCAGAACTTGAGGTTTTGAAATTACAATCTAAGGATTGAAGTTATGCTTTTTAACTACACACACAGGACACAAAGGAATAAGTCAGGATATATCAATAAAGTCTGGGAGAAAAGGAGTGAGCGGTCTGGATATATACACAAGTAACAGAATTTTAGTTTTATAAATAACATGAGAGTTTTCCTGCCTTTCCCCCTATATATTATTTGTTAAAGTAGCTATTTGAATGAGAAAATTAATAGTCCAACTCTCAAAAACTATTATCTGACAAAATTTAATACAGTTTAGTTGAATTTCCTATTTTTTCAAATAACTAAATAGTACCAGAATTCAATAGTTTTGAATTTATTATGATTAATATATTTAATGATATTAGTGATAAACTATTTTAAGTTTGATTCTACATCACATACACGAATTATCTTTAATTATTTTAACAAAACTCTATGGTAGATATACCAAATGTACTCAAAGATTCAGTTTTACCTTCAACATTGTAAGATTTTTTGGGAAAAAATGACTCATTATGTCACAGTTGTGTGTGTGTGTTTTTGTGTGTGTGTGTGTGTGTGTGCCTGTGTGTTATTAAAATTCTACCACTGAGTTGAATATTGACAAAAGTTTCTTGGGCCAGCTATGTATTGTTGACTGTCAGACTGCTCACTGTAAAATGTCTGGGGAGAACAAGAATGAGACTCTAAGAATGGGACCCCAGAGGTGACAGAAGGACATGGGTTCCAGAATAACTGCATGGACAAGATCTAATCATAAGACATTTCTAAACAGATTAAACCAGGACATGAAGCATCAGTGTTTAAGTAATTGGAAATTTGAGTCAGATTTGAGCTGATATTTAAATATTTTGTTACATGTTTAACAATACCCTTAGCCCACATTAAACTACTTTTTGTGCTATGAGATATTTATAAGAAATTATTCTATTTTTCTAGTAATTCATATTAAGAGACTTTGAATCATATCTTACATGGACTGATAAACAACAAAAAACCTAAAAAATTATATTAAATAATGCCTTTTTGAAAACATTGACTGTCAGACAACCAATGGTAATGATAACACTGATACCAGAATTAGTGATGTCAACTCCAGAAGTTCCAGGTCATACTGTTGGGAAGGAATCATAACTCTGGTGGCCATGGGAAGTTAGAGATAAATAGAAGAGTCTGGCAAAGCCTAAGCAGCCATTTATCAACAGTCTTCAAAGGAGAGTAAGCCATGCAGAGCATACGCAGTAAACTCTAGACACCGTGTGGATTATTGGCCAGAGTTTCGACAATCACGTGTAGAGAAAAGAAAAAAAACAATGTGTGGGAAAGAACAATTTTCAATGATTAGAAAGACCAGTACTAAACTCACAAAGAAAGTAGAAACAGATTTGGAAAACTCATGATACATGCAATTTGAAGGTACCAGGAAAATAAAGGTAATAGCCAGATTAAAAGTAAGATTATCAACAATGCCAACCAGAGCTTCCAGGGACTAAAGACCAAAGACTATCATGGACTGGGGCTCCAAACTCTAGGGGAATATCCTAGTAAGAGCACCAGGAAGGGGAAGCCCTTGGTCCTGCAGACTGAACCCCAGTGAACGGATTGTTGGGAGGTGGTAATGGGGAAGGATGGGGGGAACACCCTCTAGAAAAGGAGTTAGGGAATAGATACTAAATCAGAAATGTAAATAAGAAATACTCAAGTTAATAAAGATGGAAAAACAAAAACAAAAACAAAAAACAAACAAACAAAAAAAAGTAAGTCCATGCCTCCACTTATAGTTGTCAAAAAAAAAAAAAAAGGATATTCTGTTGTGTAGGATTTGGTCAGTAAATAATTATATCAAGTGGTACAGAGAGTCAGTGCTACCTTATCTTGAATGAATTTTGGATTGCTTCTCCTCCTAAATATTAAAAATATATAAAAGTATTCTACTACAGTTTTGGATTTATTCTTTTATTCCTCCTTGTTTGCCAGGTATTGCTTCATATCTTTAAAACATCATGTCATGTTAAAGTAAATTTAGCATTTTATTTTCTCTTAATTAGCTAAATCATATTCATATTTAAATCATATTCTTCATATTTGAGAATATTCTTTTCTCCACAATCTATATCTGTGCTGAAAGTTTTCATTGTTTCTTTGGAATAATGCTCTTTCTGTTGTTATCTATTCAGATCATTGTATATAAAGTATTTTTGTATAAGCAGCAAAAATTACTAATTAGCATACAAACAAAATATAGCTGAATTATATTTGGAAGTTTACACATTTACAATTAATATACAATTAGATTTAATTCCATCTCATTTGTTTTTGGAGTTTTTTCTTTTTCAGGTACATACATTTATCCCCTTTCCACCATAATTGAATGTTTCTTAAAACATAACTTTGTTGGCTTATTAGCTATCGCTCCATCTTTTGCTATGTTATTGATTTTACAGCAGGACATATATTTAACTTTTAAATCTATGACTTCATGACACATTACTTCATATGCATATAAGTTTTGACTCTTCCTC
The DNA here is from genome assembly GCF_011064425.1 of Rattus rattus. Lineage (NCBI taxonomy): Eukaryota > Metazoa > Chordata > Mammalia > Rodentia > Muridae > Rattus > Rattus rattus. The sequence goes on along the minus strand of NC_046164.1, from coordinate 57,200,049 downwards.
TTTTTTTCTTGTCAGTTTGGTTATGCATATTACTCTTTCATATGCTATGTGTCAAAATATATCATACATCGATGATTTCTTAAACAGGAAATTATCTGTGATGAATAAATACCATGGGACTTATACTGTGAGATATGGAACATTCTATATTTGACAAAAGTCTCAACTATGTTAAGAATGCCCCTGATTATAAAGAAATTGAAGAGTAAACAGCCTTCAAAACTGCCCAAATAATTGGAAAATGCTAGCCAGTCCTCAAAAAAAATACTGGAACAAAAATTTTAACAGAAGGCTAGAAAATAGTTTGAAGAATGCTTGATATTAAAAGTAGCAGAATTTGTGGATGCACTATATAGTGGAGAATTGCCTCATCTTCTATGTACATATGTCAGAAATCAAAGAAATCTAGGGAGATTGCTCAGTGGATAAGCTAAGTCTAATTCCATGACCTTGGCCTTATGCCCTAAACCTGCAATAAATGATAACAATAAATTAAAATAAATTCTTATGATATCATAGGAATTAAAAACCCCAGTAAATGGATCACCATCTTGAAAGATAATCTGCTTAGTCTCAATCATGAAAAAAAATATAGACAACTTCCTGAACATAACACCAATGTCTCAGGCTCTAAGCTAAACCATTGATAAATGAGACTTCATGAAACTGGAAACTTTCTGTAAGCAAAGGCACTGTCAAGAGGACAAAACAGCAGCCAACAGATTTCAGAAAAGATCTTCACTAACCCTATATCTGACAGAGGGCTCATATCCAAAAAAATATAAAGAACTCAAGAAGTTACACAAAACCAAACCAAATAACCAAAATAAAATTGGGATATAAAGTCCAACTGAGAATTCTCATTGTTGAGAACAGTTTTCTCTATCCTGGGTTTTTTGTTATTCCAAATGAATTTGCAAATTGCTCTTTCCAACTTTATGAAAAATTGAGTTGGAATTTTGATGGGGATTGCATTGAATCTGTAGATTGCTTTTGGCAAGATGGCCATTTTTAATCCTGGCAATCCATGAGCATGGGAGATCTTTCTACCGTCTGAGATCTCCAATTTCTTTCTTCAGAGACTTGAAGTTCTTGTCACACAGATCTTTCACTTTCTCTAACTTTGGTTAGAGTCTCACTGAGGTATTTTATATTATTTGTGACTATTGTGAATGGTATCATTTCCCTAATTTTTTTTCTCAGTCTGTTTATCCTTTGAGTAGAGGAGGGTTACTGATTTGTTTGAGTTAATTTTTTTATCCAGTCACTTTGCTCAAGTTATTTATCAGGTTTACAAATACTCTAGTGTAATTTTTGGGGTCACTTAAGTTTACTATCATATCATCTGCAAACAGTGGTATTTTGACTTTTTTCTTTCCAATTCGTATCCCTTTCCCCTCCTATTGTTGCCTAATTGCTCTGGCTAGGACTTCGAGTACTATATTGAATAAGTATGGAGAGAGTGGGCAACCTTGTATAGTTCCTTGATTACTTCAAGTTTCTCTCCATTTAGTTTGATATTGGCTACTGATTTGTGTATATTGCTTTTAGCATATTTAGGTACCCATGACTCCAGCTGCATATGTAGCAGAGGATGGCCATTTTGGGCATCAGTGGGAGGAGAGGCCCTTGGTGGTTTGAAGGCTTGTTGCCCCAGTGTAGAGGAATGCCAGGCAGAAAGTTAGGAGGGAGTGGGTAAGTGGGTGGGAGAGCACCCTCACAGAAGCAGGTGTAGGGGAAACCAGGAAAGGGGATAACATTTTAAATGTAAATAAAGAAAATATCCAAAAAAGGGTTTGTACATCACAAAACTGGAAAATCTAAAGGAAATGGATGATTATTTAGACAGATACCACTTGCCAAAGTTCAATCAAGATCAAGTAACTATATAAACAGCCCCATAATCCTTAAGGAAATAAAATCAGAGGGTAAAAGCCTCCCAACAATGCCCCCCCCCAAAAAAAGCCCAGGTCCAAATGCCAAGTGGCTTTAGTGTAGAATTATACCACATAACCCAAGAAGAGCTAATACCAATATTCCTCAAAACAATTCCACAAAATAGAAACAGATGAAACACTACTTAATTCATTCTATGAGGCCACAGTTTCCCTGATACTTAATGAACAGGAATTAAGAACAAGTTTGCTTATGAACATCAATTCAAAAATACTCAATAAACTTCTCATAAATTCCACTATATAAATAAACTGAAAGAAAAAAATCACATGATTATCTCATTAGATGCTGAAAAAGCCTTTGATACTTTCTAACAGCCCTTCATGTTAAATGTCTTAGAGAGATCTGAGATCTTTGGACCCATATACCTATGGATACTTGATCTTTGACAAAGAAACCCAAACAATACAGTGGAAATTGAAAACATCATACAAAAATGTTGTTGGTTTACCTGGATTTCTGCATGTAGAAGAATGCTAATAGTTCCGTATTTATCACTCTGCAGAAAACTCAAGTCCTAGTAGATCAAGAACCTCTACATGAACTGCATACACCAAACATTGACTATAAAGTGGGAAATATCCTTGAATCCATTGGTACAAGACACAGTTTCCTGAACAGAAGAACACCAATGGCTTGGGCTGTAAGAACAACAACTGATAAATGGGACTTCATGAAACTGAAAACCTTATGTAAATAAAGAACATAGCCCATAGGACAAAATAGCAGGATACAGATTGGGAAAAGATCTTCACTAACCCTACATCTGACAGAGGGTTCATATGCGAAATAAATAAAAATCTCAAGAAGTTGGACACCAACAAACAATCTAAAAGTGGAGTACAGAGCTCACCTGAGAATTCTCAACAGAAGAATCTCAAATGCCCAAGAAATGCTCAACATCACTGAAATGTAAATCAAAATGAACCTTAGATTGCTCCTTACATCAACCAGAATAGCTAAGATCAAAAACCCAAGAGACAGCAGATGCTGGTGAGGATGTGGTGAAAGGAGAACATGCCTCCCTTGCTGGTGGGATTGTAAACTTGTGTAATCAATTTGCAAATCAATCTGGTGTTTTCTCAGAATATTGGAAATTGTTCTACCTGAAGATCTGGCTATGTCACTCAGGGCATCATGCAGAAGATGCTCCAATTGCATGTGTTCCACTATGTTCATAGCAGCTTCATTTGTAATAGTCAGAAACTGGAAACGACCCAAATATCCTTCAACTGAAGAGTGGATACAAAACAATATGGTTCATTTACACAATGGAATACTATTCAGCTATTAAAAACAAGGGCACCATAAATTTTGTAGGCAAATGGATAGAACTAGAAACAGAACCCCAAAGCATTAACCAAGAAAGAAGGCTCAAGTGAGGACATTTTGCATTTGAATATCACTTAGTAGCAGGAACAAATTAGTCATGGGATACAGGGGGATGAAGAGAGGGAGAAGGAAAGGGAAGAAGCAAGGGAGGGAACTGAGTGGGAGAGGAGAGGGTAAGAGGAATAGTGCGGCAGGATCAGGTCTGGGAAGGAACAGGAGAAAGGCCCAGAGGGCCAGAAGAATGAATGGAAATCTGCAACTGTTTAGCTAGTGTGTGTGTGTGTGTGTGTGTGTGTGGGTGTGTGTGTGTGTGTGTCTGTGTGTGTGTGTGTGTGTATGCCTCTGTGTGCGTGTGTGTGTGTGTATATCCCTCTGTGTGTGTTTTTGTGTGTATGCCTCTGTGTGTGTGTGCGTGCATGTGTGTGTGTATGCATCTGTGTGTTTGTGTGTATGCCTGTGTGTGTGTGCATGTGTGTGTGTGTGTGTGTGTGTGTGCATGTGTGTGTATGCCTGTGTGTGTGTGTGTGTGTGTGTGCGTGTGTGTGTGTGTGTGTGTGTGTGTGTGTGTCCCAGGACTGCAGATGAACTTGCCCCTCTCAGCCTTCACTGCTGAGTACTTCTTCGTGGTCCACCATCCAGAGACTGAAGACCTACCCTTGATTTCTTTTGTGACTGGGAAGTAATTCCAGGTGAGTAAAATGTGTGCTGATTCATGATCTCAGGAAGGACGTTCTATTTTTAAAAAAGTACTTCAAGGGTTTCAAATGAGTCAAACTAACCAATTTCAGCAATATTAGTAGAAAATTATCTACTTTCATGGAAAATGAAAAGAAGAAGAGAAAGGAGGAAGGGAAGGAAAGAAAAGAGGAAGGAGAGAGCTCACTGCATCTTCATTTCTCCTTTGTATTTTGCATTGTTTCATTGTCAGTGCCCCACTAATGGTGCTGTGATGGCACTGACAAGGAGACTTCTGGGGCAAGAACGCAAAGGTGCGCTAAACAGTGATATGGGGAGCAATGAGCATTTCTTCCTTCAGTGCTCTGCTAGGAATTGTGCCTGGCTCTAACACTTGCTACATCACTTAGCCATTTTGGATTTTTAGACTCAGACAAGTGTTCATGGTCCTCTTAACTAATAGGCTATAAAGGCTGTAGAAATTGGTACATAAATGTAAAAATATAAAAACCACCCAGGTATTATTTCCCTATATTCAGATTTATTCTAGGACAGATATATTCTTAAAAAGCATACCCTCTCTTTTTTTTAAATTATTTATTGATTTTATGTATATAAGTACACTGTAGCTGTCTTCAGACACACCAGAAAGGGGCATCGGATCTCATTACAGATGGTTGTGAGCCACCATGTGGTTGCTGGGAATTGAACTCAGGTCCTCTGGAAGAGTAGTCAGTGTTCTCAACCACTGAGCTATCTCAACAGCCCCGCATATCCTCTCTTTATGCCTCTCCCTCCCCTTCTCTCCTTCCCTGGCTGCTCTCTCTCTCTCTCTCTCTCTCTCTCTCTCTCTCTCTCTCTCTCTCTCTGTGTGTGTGTGTGTGTGTGTGCAGTGCCATGCATGTATCCCATGCATGTGTACACAGAAACATATTGCTGTCAATGTATCAGTGTAAGTGTACAGATGCCATGGAATATGGGCAAACGCTAGAGGCCAATGTCATGTGTCAGTTCTTGCCTCTGACTTTGAGACAAGATCTTTCATTGTGCAAACCTGCATATGCCAGGCTAACTGGCTAACAAGCATCTGGAGATCTTCCTTCCTCCATCTTCTACCCTGCCGGATTACAGAGGCATGCTACCTAACCAACATTGCCTGGGATCTGGGAATCTGAACTCAGGTCCTCAGGCTTCTGTGGCAAGCACTTTTTACAAAGAGTATTTTTCCCAGTTCTTATATGATATCTGAATTCTAATAGTCTTAGAATCCAAAAACTATTGCTGCACCGGGGTAATAAAATATAACAATTTGAGTTCCTATTATAGATATAACATAGTTAAGGAGTTTATATTCATAAACAATCTATTTCAAAACAAAATCATGTTAGCCTAGAAAATACACAGTGGGGCCAAAACAAAAATCTCCAAGTACTATGCCCCCCTCTGCCCTCACTTTTCCTGATTATCACTGTATCAACCCTTCTTGATTTGCCAATATGGCTGGCAGCTCGCTCATAAATTTTCACACATGCACACAAACATCCTGTCGGTTACCATGAAATAACTGGGAGTTTCTTCTCCTTTGCAAGTGTTCCTATGAGCTACAGTTGCTATTATAGTGGTTGGTAGTCATAAATACAGCTATATCACTCATATCTTGTCAGTGGCACCAGAGATGTTGCACACTCAGGTATATTTTATTTTAAAATTCATCTTTATAAGGAATTGATGTATGTGCATGTAAATCAACCTGTGTTTACAGCATGGAAAAGCTCCTGCACTGTAATCAGGAAGCTGACTTCCTGGGGTGATTATTTAGAGACTTGAAATATGACAATGAACAGCCACACAAAAGAGTTTGCTGACAAGTGAATACTAGCAGTGCATTGCCACTGAGTAAACGAGAGCCTTGTGCTACCATGTCTGGCTTCAGCCTTGAAAGACACATTTTGGTTTCTTGTTCTGGTTTTCTTGTGATTGTTATCATTTGTATTTGCTTTGATTTTCAGCGGAGGGTCCTGTCTCTCTCCCTCTTCTTAATCTCTTCCTGTATGCCTCTGATACTGAGGTTGAAATGGAAGGGTGTCAGACTGGGTGGTCATATAAAATGATTAAACTCCATCTCAGGTTCTATTTCTGATATTTTTTTCCCCAGAAGAATACTTGAATGGTTAGGCCATGGACCTGTATTGTATCTGTTGCAAATAATGCCTTAATATCCTCTTCCTGTGGAGAGCAAAGTGAAAGTTCTACTTATACAGATTCAAGGTATTTGACTGCCCCACTACTACAGAAAACTAGTGAGAAAAGAAGGAACATGGAAATGAACTAGCTTTCAGTGGAATGGCAAATAATATTTTGTGGAGGGTTATTTTGGGAATTGTTCCTGATATTCAAAATAGAAAATGGATTTACAAATTCTGCATGAAAATGCTTAACTTCATATGATAATTTTGTCACAATGAAGGAGAATATTTTCATGTAAATTAAACTAGGAGTTAATGATGTAAGAGAACATGTGACTTCTTCATGTTTAACAGAAGTTGGCTTTGAGGAAATAGCTTGTGGTGAGCCATGTGGTGTAAGTCCTAAACTCCTCATGATCAAACTCAGATAATAGTGGCTCACGACCATGTGTAATGGGATCTGATGTCCTCTTTTGGTGTGTCTGAAGACAGCTACAGCGTACTCATATACATAAAACAAATAAATAAATCTTTGAAAAAGAACCCAGATAATAAAAACAATGTTTTTGATTGTCAAATGTAATAAGCCATTATATGAAAATGTGAATCTTCTATGTATTTAGTTTTGATTACTGATCCCTGAGAGGTAAGGGCAGGTGTGATAAAGAGGCTACACCAATTAATTCTGTGATGTATGTAAGACAGGTAGCCAGCGAAAAATAAACTGAGATACATCATAATCACTCAATGTGAATTACAAACAATATGAAAATATCACAAATAATATCCATTTTTCACTTGGATATTATTATCTACAGAAATTAAAATGACGGGTAACTGCAGTTATATATATATATCTCTATATATATATTCATTCTAAATAGTTATGGTAAGATATCCATTTGTACTGTGTCAGGCAAAGTACACAGTTTATGCATAAACGTTGAATTCTCCCACTTCAGAGGAATTTGATTTGCCAATGTAATTTTTCTTTAATTTGCCATGTCAGATGTTTCCCGTATCTCAAAGGACTATGCCTAGTCAAAAGTGGATTTAATTTTAAGTGGAAAATGAGGTGTGAGGGAGGAATGAGCCTTGCCAGATAATGCCAATTATTCTGCTTTCCTTAACTCAATTCCCGTGAGTGTAGGCAAGACTTTCTGTTCAGTTACCTTTAACAACAAATGTATCGACTGCTTCCAGTTTGAGTGACAAACGCATCGATACAAACACATCCCTTCCTTCTGTTCCTTCTAAAGCTCACTGTTTTGTCTTCTCATAATGAAATAGCTAAATTCAACTCCACCTGTGATAAAGGAAGTCTTATGTAAGTGGTAGAGAAAGCCAGATAAGGGCCATGTCAGGTAAGGAAGTGTTAACAGAACTCTGAAACAACCGCTAACAAGCCCCCATGCTATTGTGGATGTACACAGGCTCAAAGACAGGAGAGTCATTAAAGTCAGATGCTGTCCCTGGGCTGACAAAGAAGATATCTCTTTTTTTCAAAACAGAGTCCCAGAGCTTGGCTGTTCTCACATAGTAGCCCAGAAGCAGGACTCCTTTCTGTCAACAGTTTCTGAGTCATCGTGTTTTTAAAAATAATTATCCTTATCATGGTTCCGTATGCTAAGTAATGACTTAATATAGTATTAGAAGGGTGACTAAAATAACTGTCCTATCATGCTGACATATACAAACTTATTGAAAAATCTGGCAGTAGAAGAGGGGGGACCATTGAGGTAGGTGTGCTGGCACTCTGTCAATGTCAGCACTCTGGAGGCTGAGTACGAAGATCTACAAAGAAAAACTCTGGTAAATTGACCATAAGAGATTATGAGAGGCTCAGAACCCTCTCTGGCATCATTCTACCAAAAGATGCCCAGTGTTCAGGCTTCTAAAATCAACACAGGCTTCAAAAACATGGATCCTATTAGAATGGAAAAGCTTGGTTTCTAGGGGTTGAATTACAATGTTCACATTTAGTTGACTCTTTGGTGGGAACAGTGTATGTGATGTGAAGTGTATAGCACTTCTTAGAGCACTCAGTTTGTGCTCAGTGTTTTTTAGCAACATTCGAGATACAAGGATCTAGCTGATATTTCTACAAGGACTTGACGGAGGTTTTTAGTCAATTGGGAATTTGTGTTTTGTAAGTTTTGATCAATGCTACTTTACTAAGTGAGCTACTTAACATCTTATGAGTACTTACCATGTACCAGACTCTGCTCTGAGTAGTATAACTAAATTTACTAACGTCAATAAAAACCACACCAGAAATGAACTAATATGCTGTTGTACAGAGGAATATTAACTGAGAATAGGATAGTTTATCATTGAAGATTTGGTGGGAAGGAGAGAAATAACTTAACTATACATAATTTATTGTAAAACTGAGCTCATATAATCGCCGCCCTATGTCTCTTTTCTAGGGAATGTATATAAAAAAGTGATATTCGTACCCTTCAAGCATTCATTCTGGTATCTTGATCGAACATCCCTTTTTAACTTCAAGAATTTTCAACATTATTAGAATACAATGAATGTATGAAAACAATACAGTATAATCATATTCATAAAATTTCTATTCTGTTGGAGGTATTGATGTCAGCTGATTCTTACATTATACATAACCTTGACATAGGTTTGCTGGTACCCATGGATCAGTCAATCTTCCCAATCATGATACAGACCCCACACAATTATGCTTAAGCGGCAATGATATTTTAAAAATGAATTCATTAAAGGCATCTTTAAGGACTTCTGAGAGTTGGAGCATAATTCTTACATGATCATAGGTCAGTTTTAGTCATCAGCCACACTCTAGGACTGCTCCTGCTAGTAATGCTAGGCTGCATTGCTAATGGTAGACAGCTGAATCACTAACTGTGCTCTTTTTGAGACCCAGTGACTTTCCCAGTACCTTTCCCAGGAATAAGTTCATTTTGAGACCTACTTCTATATCTACATCAAAGCTAGTGGGTATAACTGATGGTCTTAGACAAGGATCCTGAATGCTAGTGACAAAGAAGGCCAAAATGCTTCATCTGTAGCTTTAAAATCAAAAAAGGAAGACTTTTCCAATGAAGGATTCCAAAATCATAGTAGAGCTATTAGACAAGTGTTGGCAAATCAACAACAAAGCCTTGGAAATATTCATAAGGTCTCCAGTTGAAAAATGTCACAGCCGAAACTCAGAAGCCAGACAAATGTGTTTTACATCACTTCCATGTAAAACACTTGAGCATCGGACAGCATTCAGATCCAGTCCTGTGCACCTCTCGGGTGTAGTCACATTGAATCATATGGCCTTCCTATGTAAATGTAGAACAGGGCAGTACTTTTGAAAAGATCTAGAAATCAAAAGGAGGGAAATTTAAAGCAGATATCTTTTGCCTAACTTAGGGAATGTCCCTGAATGAGCCTTAGCAATGATACTCTTTATTCCACCAAAAAGGTTCAGAGAAAAGAATCTCCCATATGCAGGCCACACTGTGTTAGTGGAAGGTAGCTTAAACTTCAAGCCTATGGGACTAGATCCAATGCTTCCAGCAGAGCACTGCCTGACCAGCTGAGTGGGTTTTAATGCTCATTTACACATGCAGCAGGATGGCTGAATAGCTGCGAAGCAGAATGGGAGAGAAAGGTCGCAGGCTATAGTAGGCAAAGAAGAATGCTTGCTATTTTGCATTTGGCTTTTCAGAGAGTGCTTTTTTCCTCAGCTGGGCCTTGTAGGGAGGAGCCTCCAGGATGACAAAGAGTACACCCGAATCATTTCTCACTAATGCCAAGTATAGAAAACCAGAAAGAAAAGGTCACCTGTGTTTCTTTTAAAGGTGATCTGAAGGTCTTAACGACTCCCATGGTCCAGTTTAAAAATGTCAGATCACATCCACAAGACCCTTGGTTGGAAGCTACTTCAAAGTCTGTTTTGCCCTCAGCATGTGGTCCCAAATCTGCCTCTTCTTTTAATGTTTGTGACTAGTGAAACTTGGAAGAAAAAAATAACAGATTAACATCTCAATTTTCATTACAAGGTAGCTGTTGAGATGTATTATTTTTGTCTCAGGCCTTACCGAAGTGCTGAGAATAAGTTCACTTTTTTACAAACACCAAGACTTTGCAATTACATGTGGGACCAGAATGGCCCAGGACTACAGAGAAAGGGTCAAGGATACCTTAGATGAGGATGGCAGGTATTAGCTCTCTCCCTCCTCCCAATTTGGTTTCATTAAGTTGGCTGCCCCATCATCAATCTTAGTAGAAGTTCATCACCCTAACAGTTATCAGACATCACTCCTTGATTGGCCTCATAAGATTTTTCCTTACTGAACCTTACACCCACTGAGTATTAGATAACATGTTTTCTACACTCCTGTCCTGACCAATGGTACATGACATTTGGCTGGAGAGACCCTGACTACTTCCCCATGGGCATAAATACCTTTTTGTCTCCTCCAATAAATGAACCAATTCTCCAAAGCTGTTTCAAGGTGTGTGTTCTTTGTCTCTGTACTCACAGGGACCAAGATCCTTCCTGTCCCCACCCTCACCCAGCTAAGCTCTCCCTCTGTGTCATTCTGTACCATAATGGGCCTAAGAGGGAATAGGAAACACCGGCTGGCAATTACACAGTTCTGTTTTTGAATGACACCTCTACCTTAGCTGGTGTGTGACTAGATACAAAGAATAATCTTTCTGAAATGCTCTTAGTTTCTCTAAAAATTTGAATAATGATAAGTTTGTAGGAAGATAAAATATGTAGGAACTTGACTCTTGAAAGCAATTTATTATAAATGGAGAATTATTGGGTTTATGATTCAGTTACTCTTTTAACACAACGTAGCCCCATTTAATAGCTTTCACAGAAATATCTATTAATATTTCTGCAATGCCATGCTGAAACACATTACCAATATCAGGTCATGCAATTTTCAACAATTAGCAATCTTAACATTTTATTTCATCTCTGTTTTAAAGGTGAGGACACTAGCATTGATTCAGTTAAGGGGTCAGTTTCAAAGACGTCTTTTTTAGTCTCATCATCTCCTCTGAAGTGAGACAACTGGAAGCTCCTGCCCTCCAATTTTTGAGTATGTTTGTTTTAGAAAACTTGCCACTGTGGCCTCTGGGTCTGTACCCAGATAAGTATATCTAAAGATTTTGGATTTGTCTCTTTAAATGTTGACCCCAGGAGCTGAACCAGCCTCTGTGACAGGAGAGGAAGTTTCCTTAGACAACTGACAATTAACAAACTGAGAGCACTCTGCACTCTGACCGTCTTCTCTTATGCAGTCCACCAGAAACGTCCTTTTAACCCACCTGAGATTTTAAAATTTCCTGCCCATTCCCCTACAGTTGAGCTTCATTTCTTCTAATGTTGCTTCTTGACTTCCATTAAAGATTCTTGAACAAAGACTTCCTTTGTCTAACTCTGACAATGATAGGTGCAATGTCATGTTGTGTCCCAAAGTTGTGTGATTAATGAGCAAAAGAATGGGATTTGGAAACCGATTATAAGTTGTCTTGTCACAATGCCTTGAGTTGGAATTGAAGACCAAGATTGCAGTCTGAACTTTTATACTGAAATGACATAATCCTATATTCAGATGGCCTTTGCTCTCCCTTCTGAGCAGTAAGAATAGATAGTGGCCAAGGAGACTCAGTGGGGACTGTTAGAAAAATCCTCCTTTAATAAACAAGTAAAATAAGTTTAGGTGTCCTGTTGATCTCATTTGAAAAAAGTGGATACCAATGCAGGAAAAAGAAATACACAACAAACAAACAAAGAAACACCACTGTATTCTGACACATGGACTTACATAAACTATAAAAACATTTTGAGCACATTTTATTTCCCTAAGCATCTGCTTTCAATGTTTTTCAGTTTTATATTTTTATCTAAGATTGTTACTTATAAATATTTGCTCGATACTCCTTAGATAATATATACTTACACTTTGATATATAAATAATTTACAAATCTAAAAGAAAAATATGTACTCAGTTGATGGTAATTTCTAATCTTGCGATAAGGATATCAGGTATAATTTTCTGTCTATAATCAAGAGTTATTGAGTATCACATACAAACATTGTATATGAATTTCAACATCAAGTTAAATAAAATATAGTCTATTATCATGAAGAGATTTACCATATTCCTATATTCATAGAATTCCAAATGTAAGAGAAGGTCAAACTGTTTGCTAAGTTCCTTTGCATTCAGATTTACTCAGAATTCTTCACACATAATTACATACTGTCAGGACATACTGTCAGAGCTCATTATATGGAATGGAACAGAGGTTCCTGACCTTTCGAATGCTGGGATACTTTAATACAGTTCCTCATGCTATGGTGATACCAACCATGAAATTATTTTGTTGCTACTTTATAACTGCAAATTTGCTACTGTTATGAATTGTAATATAAATATATGTACTTTGCAATGTTCTTAGGTGGCCCCTGTCAAGTGATTATTTGACCTACAAGGTGGTCACAACCAACAGGTTGAAAAGCATTGGCATTGAAGATTCCAAAGCAGACATTTTAATTGTTTTTATATCTCTTTTTACTGATGATATACCTTGGGTTAAAACATAGGTGATAGTAACAAACCAATACTAAATAGCTGCCTTTTTCATGCTCTAAAAGTAAAATGTAAATAGTTTCTGATATATAATATATATATGTAAATAGTTTTTGAGTTTGAGATATATATATATACATATATATATATATATACATATATATATAATGTAAATAGTTTCTACAAGCCCCTCTGCTTTTCACACATTATTTTAACATTACCAATTAAATTAAGCATTTAACCATTTTCCATAGCTTGAGCAAGAACCACAATTAGCATTTCTCAGGTGGGTTTATCAAAAGGATTTTCTCACTATTAAAATTTCAACCTATTTCAGCTACAAGTCCCCATAGACTTTGCAAAAGACACTATCGTTTCTAGCTTCATGACAAAATATTTTAATTATCTTACTTACAAACATGTCCCTTTCTTGTAATAAAAGTGCTTAGTCAGGGGTCTCCAAAAAGTATAAAGCACTTACAAGACAAATGCTGACTATACTCATGATTATGAATTATGAAATGTAATTGAAAGTAAAAGAAAGTTGATTACTGATCGCTCTAAGAGCAGATGAGAATGGGGGTGTTGTTGTCATCCTTGGCACTGGTTTTCCTAACTTGAGTACAGCATTTCAGATAATGTTTCGTGTAATTCCTTATCAGACCCATTACAGCCATTAGGGTTCAGAGTATTCATGCCCTTACGTCTTTTTCCAGGTATATTAGCCATGTGTCTTAAAACCTTACACCCCATGTATTTAACTTCTTCCACAAATGCCCTGCTGCCAATATGAGTGATGATAGTAAAAGAAGCAATAAGCATGTAATTGATACGAACTTTGGCATTTATAATAGATTGTCTACCTTTATTCCCCTAATCGACTGTTCTAATTTTCTATATCTTCTATTGCATTAGGATTCTCCAATTTTGTCAGGTGGACAAATTTCCTGTGTTATAGTAAAAACGAGACACAGAAGAGCTCACTGATTGTATCTTTCAGTGCTAAACACATATTCATCTTGTTGATATTCATTTTTTCCTCTTCCATACTCTCTTAAGTGGACATGAACCTGGATACTTTTAAAAGTTTGTCACAACTTTCTTGAGGAACTGTTCTATATGTCCTTTCTTCTTTGCTTGAAACTTCTAAATTTCTGCTCACTCTGGCACATTTTTACTCAACCTCTATAGAAATTTTAGTTACTGTCTTAGTAGGATCATGTTTTTATAAAACAATATTAAACAGGCCGGAGATATGCTCCATTAGTTAAAAACACTGGTTTCTCTTCTAGAAGACATAGGTTCAATTATTAGCACTAATATACGGCGACTTATAACTGTTCTAGAGTATCCAACACACTCTTCTGGACTCTATGTATGAATGTAATACACAGATATACATGTAGGCTCTAAACCCACATACAGTAAACACATAGACAATTTTTATATGCTATGCGTTTGCAGTTTATAAAGACTCATTCCTGGTTCATACAAGATGACATTTTGCAACATTCCCCTACAGTAGAGGGCCAGATGAGCGACCTCTAGTCTCTTTCATTATGGCATTAATCCCATTTATAAAAGCTCTGATTGTATAGTCTACTAATCTTCCTTAAGTCCATTCCTGATGCTATTACTTTGGGGAATCAACATATAACATATAAATCTCAACATATAAATTTGGAGATAAGTAAATAATTTACATGCAAATAGCCTTGCACAAACATGTCCATTATGAAAATATAGTAGCAAGCATTGGAAAATGTCCAAATGCTAAAAATCAAGACAAGGTAAATACATTACTAAGTAATGGCACACATAAATGAATGAATATGTTAGGAAAACAGAAAACGGTATTAGAAATTCATTAGTCATAAGTAATTATGTCAGTAATATTTTAAGACTCACATAAATACACTCACATATATGCATGTGTGCATATGCCTGTCAGCATGAAGACTGAAATATTGAATTTCTTGTTGGTAAAATAGAAATAACCTTAATTTTCTTTGAGTGTCACTAAATTTCTTAAATTTTATGTAAATAATATGTTGTTTTAAATATGTGAGAAAATAATGGCCTCTTAAAACATTTCACATTTGAAGCCTTTGCCAAATAACCATTTCACTTATAGATTTCTGTTAGGATATATTTTAACATTTAGTTGTATGTGTGTGTGTATATGTGTATGTGTGTGTGTAAGTGCAGTTGCCCATGGAAGCCATGGTGTCAGGTCACACGTAAGGTCATGGTGTGGGTTCTGAGGACCAACTGGTCTCTTTCACAAGAGTAATGTGTGCACTTAACCTCTGTGCCATTTCTATGGCTCCTTTTTATAGCTTTACTTTTGTCAGGTCTGGCAAGGTATTTGTGGAGACAGAAAAACATGGTTCCTGCCTCTGAGACAGGGCCAGCAGATGTGGACGTCCATGGGTATAAGGCTTGTTTGAATAATAATAATGTACATATTTTACATTCTTCTTTCCTTCCTGTTGACATTTATGACTCCATGATAATCTGACAACATGAATCTAGAAGCTGAAGTTGTGACTATTGTCTCAGCAAAATGGTAAACACTGAGACCTTCATGAGAGCCTTTAAAGCTGTGGGAAAGAACTCTAAAAACATGAGTTCAAAAATATTTAATTTTTCTCCAATGCAAAAAATAAGAATGCAACATGAATTATATAAGGAGCTTCAAGAACCTAAAGGAACAAAGGCAGTTGCATTAATGAGCCAGTTTCTCAGGATAAAAAGGCAGGCAGAGACAAAGGCAGGCAGAGTCCTGAGTTCAAGATCTGCCTGGGACATAACAAGATTAGGTTCAAATATCATAGAAATGGTAATTTCAGTACAGGATCCCACCCAGCTAGTTTATTGTCTGTTCTTAACACAGGTAGGCAGATCTCTGATTTTTTTTTTTTTTTTTTGCAATGCTAGAAGAAAATATGTGCTTGCTGTTTCCTAAGAACGAAGGGGCTGGGGTCATGGGTAGGATAACCATAAGGAAACCTGGTTGTATGTAAACAAAAACTGGTCTTTTGGTCTGTATGAGATGAGCTAGCAGAAAGTGATAGCAGTTCTATAGAATTTTTCTCTAGCGAGAGCTAAGCTATCTGGAGATCTCTGCAGGGCAAAAACAGCTCTTTGAGAATTTTTCTAACAGGATAAGGTCAGAAATCACAAGAATTACTTAGAGAGCTGACACAGCTCTTTCAGAATTTTTCTGGCTTTCCGATTTTGATCCCGAAACACAAGAATTACTTTTAGAATTTTTCTATCTGGATTTGTGACTTGACCAGAAGATTCAAGAATTATTTTTTAAACAACTGTTCTGATTTTGGTACTCAGATAGCTTTTAGAATTTTTGCTAGCAGAGATAGCTGTCTCAACCAGAGAGTTTTTAGGATAACAAGAAAACAAAAGCTGAGAGAGAGAGAGAGAGAGAGAGAGAGAGAGAGAGAGAGAGAGAGAGAGAGAGAGAGAGAGAGAGCGATAAGCAGTCTGGAAAAGCCATCTCAGCAGAATTAAGACCACCAGCTTGGACCCACAATTTGACTTTGAGTTCTTTGTTTTCACCACTCCAACATACTCCCCCCTCAGCAACCTGGACCTAGATGAGGATGGGCCTTGGCAACTTATTATTACAGCTGCATGTCTATCAACTTCCTCCAACTTTTTCCCGATCATCTACTCTTCAATCTAAAAGGATTTCATTGAGCCTCACAGCTCAGACAGAGCTCAGTCACATTCAGCTGACTCTACAGCAATGGTGCTAGTTGAGGAGAATAGTTACAGATTATTTTTCCCCATTAAACGTATATAGCAGGCCACCAAAAAATGAAGTCTGCTTTTTCTTCCATCTAGTCAAGCAAGAATTCCACAGAGACCACAAACACACTGCAATGTTTATGATAGTGCTATTCTCACTAAGCCACTAAGAATCTTAATCACGCCATCTCATAAATCTGCATTCTGCTTCAGTGCAAAGTCCATAAACAAACACCACAATGTTCTTGATGCAATTGGAGATTAATTACATAAATCAGACTTGAAGTCCAGAGTTTATGACTAGAATCCTAATAATAAATGTTATGATTCTGAAAACAAGAAGGAAAGGAATGATTTGTATAGGCAATGGATAGATCTTTATGCTCATAATTCTACTGTAGAATGTAAAGCTTTTTTTCTGATATGTGTGATATGAAAAGCTTGCAAAGTTCACTCATATAGTAAAAAGACCATACATTCACATACAATGAATACAAGTTATCAATCTTATTTATTTATTTATATAGGTTCAGGCCTTTGCCCTTTATAGCTAAGACTGTTTTTGAATGTACCATGTAATACAAATTTTCTTTAATTCATTTACTACTCCTATTTTAGCCTCCAAAATTCTGGGAATATAGGCATAAGCCACTATGCTCAGTATAAAATTGATCACTTTAGAATGTATCTCAGCAGTCCAATATTTACTGATGCTTTGAAATGTCTACTTTTAAAAATATTTTTATCATATGAGTTAAACAGATGAACAAAATTCACTGTTGTCTAGTTTCAATATCTTTCTCATGAACCCTCCTCCTTTATCCCTTCTGCCAGGCTCTGAAGACTTGGGGGAAATATAGTCTTTGAAATAATGATTTTGCTAGACCTCACTTTACAGAGCAAAACAAAAATATGTCTATAACAGATTTATATCGTCCTAAATCAGCAACTAGAGTGTTTGCCATGAAATGACAGTACAGAGGTCTCCCTCATAAATGGTTTTGTTTATATAGTCTCTGTTACCAACAGTCAGCTCTGGTACACAAACAGTAAATGGAAAATTCCAAAGATAAACAATCCACACACTTTAAATTGTGTTCTATTCTGAGGCATTATCAATTAGATTTCTCATCATCCCTTTCCACCTATCAAGAGCATAGGACTTCCATTCTCATGTATCCATGCCCTATATGCTATCTACCCAGTACACACTGAGTAGCCACCTCAGAAATCAGGACAATTTCCCTCATATCATACTATTACCATGCTTGAAATGTTTTACTTCAAAGCACCATAGCAATGATGCTGGCCATTGAGATATGTCAAATAGAAGGTGCAAAATCCATTCCTTAAGGTAAGAGGTGAACATAATCAACATAAGGCAGAAAAAATGTGGGAAAGCAGTCATATCCTCAAGATGCTTGTACTCATTGTAAGAGTGCAAATATCTGAAAATTCAGAGAAGAAAAGAAGGAACATTACTGATGTACAGAAACAATACAATTTCCTTATCTCAGGAGAGAGTTAGATGTATGTTCCCAAAATAATATTTGTTGACATCTTAAAATTAGACTCCAGACAAAGAAGGGCCTATGTCAATGAGAAGAATATTCTTATCAATGTAGGAGCATATTTGGCTTTGAATACTGAAGCTATAACTTGAGACAACAGGGCAAAAGGGCTGACAGAGATGCATTTGAGATGCATGTGTTTCTGAAGCAAGTGATATAAAACTTGCCCTGAGATCTATGAAGTCATCACCTCCAGCAGGAGATCCTACTTACACACTTTGGCATTCATTTATATTGTTTGATTAAATTATCATGCCTTTTTGTCTATACAGCTTGAGTGTTCTCTAGGTCTAGAAGGAGAAATGTTAGAGGCTGATTTTCAACAGTGGTTCAATTCCTGATCCCATCATGGTTTCTGGCCTGATTACCTAGAAGATTCCTGACTAGCAGAGTATATCTCCAGGATTGCACTCTGAAACACAGAACATAGAATTTCTCATTCATCCCTAAATTTTTGATCTATCCATTCATGCACACATCTGTGCATCCATCCATGCACTCATCCATCCATCCATCCTTGTATCCATTATCCATCCATCCATTATCCATCCATTATCCATCCATCCATTATCCATCCATTATCCATCCATCCATTATCCATCTATCCCTTCCTGCACTCACCTACCTAAATCAACCACACAACCTATAAACTGGAAACTGTCATGCACAATGCTATGTCAACAAAGCTAGAATACTTCTCTCTGTAAAACTTTAATTGAGTAGTTCTAGGTCTAGAAATAAAGTTTGTGGAGATTGCTTTGAAAGCCCACAGACACTATCTGTAAAAGAGTGTACAATCAGTCTCCTAGGAAGCACAGTTTGTCTGTTCATATCATTCTGTGCATTCAGGGAGGACCTTATTACAGATGTCATGATGCTTCCTATTAAGCCTTTGACATTCCTTCTGAGCACATTATTTACCAAAGACCAAAATCTTGCATACACAGAGCTGCTCCCTGACTCACATGGTACAGTCGAGCTCTTGGGTCAAACAGTTGCTCTGCTCAATGTCCACAAGTCTTCAGTTCCTAGCAATTAAGCATGATTTTTATCTGCTTTTAGTACTGTTAGTACACTGCTGTGACAGCCCTTGTTAGTGAAGACATATTATGACAACATGCTCATTAATATTGTCTGTTATCAGTAAATATTCAGACCAATTATACAGAAGAATGTTTTTGGATAATTCAGTTACAAAAACAGGGACTGTTGGCCTTTAAACAGGGAATTAGTCAAAGGTATCAGAACACTTGACATTGGTCATCTATACTTGTGGCACAGTATACTAACTGTGGTGTCTAAACTATGAATAGAGATCAATATTTTATCAGAAGCCACCTATGGAATGCTGAAAAGATTATAATTCTGCTACACAAAGCTGCCAATGGTTTCCTTTGCACTGAAAGGCATGGTCTCCTCAGAGGAACTGACATCATTTTGTATTCTTAGGTTAGAAATTTAGATGTGCATTCTTAGGTGTGCATTTTAGATGGGCACCGTAGAGATAAAGAACATGTACTTCCTCAGATGTTTGCCTTCTTAACTGTATGGTAAAAAGTATTTAAAATCCAGTCTTTTAACAAGTTTTTCTACTATAGTGCACTGTTGGTTACAGATCATCATGTGGTACAAAAGATTCTTTACATTGTTTTCTTGTCAAACGAATATTGCATATTCAGCCAAAATCCCTATTGACCACCATTATGAATTCTTTTTATAAGATATTATAGACTCAGTATATAAATGTCATATTTATGTGATTTTATTTCCTATGGGTTCATCTTTGTTGTTCCAAGTGACAGAATTTCCTCTTCTGAAGCTGAATATTATTTTTATTATTTATTTATTTTTATTATTTATTTATTTATTTATTTATTTATTTATTTTGTGAGTACACATCCCACATCTCCACTATCTCCTGATCCACTGAAGGTCACCTGTTGATTCTGCATCTTTGTATTGTAAATGTTGCCATTGTAAACATAGATTCCACATTCTGACTTCCTTTGCTTCAGACATAATAATAATGGGGCGAGTGGAGTATAAAGTAATTCTATTTTTGCTTTTTGAGAACCAGCTCCTCACAGAGCATGCAAGAGTTCTCTTTACAGCCTCACTGGAACCTCTTATCATTTATTTGTTTGCTAGAGGCATCTCTCAGGCTCCGAGTGATACCCTTGTTCCCTCAATGCTGTAGCTATCTCTCTGTTCTTGCCAACATCCCCTTGCCTTTGTGTCTGCCTTCTCTGTGAGAGACTCTCCCTGCCTGCTATTTGCAGAAGGGATTAGTTTTATCAGTCAGATCTGTCATCTCCATCCACAGAGACATCTCTGGATATTCAGTTTAAAGTGGCCTTCTTTCGTCCTGTCTCTTATCTTATGCTGATGGTTATCACAAGCAGTGCTATAGATCATGCTCCTTGGAGCTCATTTTGCTATGGCAGAATATTCTTTTACCCACTTTGATTCTATGCTGCTATTTCTTTTCTTGTTTGCGGAGAGTGACTAGGAAGGAACGGTTTCTGGGGTTGCTATGAGCTGAGGCTCTTCTCTATTACCTATTGTCTGGGTTACCATGGGCCACCCTGTGCTTCAGTCTCATCATTAGTAAAATCAAGATGAAAATAGGTTTCACCTCCCAAAGCATTAATTTTGAGAGATGAATGAAGCAACCAAAACAAAACCCCATCAACTCTGCCTATTAGAGACTCACTTAATTAATTATTAATTACTACTGCTTCTGTTTTTATGGATAACAGCAATACCCCGAGCCATCTAGTTATATGAGGTCTTTCTTGTATCAAGCAGAAAACTTGCAGAAATATGGAAAATCAAGTGATTTGGGCTTTATTGGAGAGAAAGGGGGAAAGAAACATGGAGAAGCCCAATTTACACGTTGATAAAGGATATACAAAAGACTAGATCTGGAAAGGCAATTAAGTCAGTGATGAATAGTACTTTGCTATTATATAATGATGAGAGAGACAGGGTGGGAAGTGCTGCTAGCACAGCTAGCTGTAACCTAATATTAATGAGGCCAAGGTGACAGGGTTTGGCACCTTCTGTGCTCCACTTAGGTTTGTCTCTGCTCTGATCTCTTCGCTTGCATTTTTGCTAGTATGCCAGCCACATTAAGCGCTGTGTCTGGGAGACACAGAACAAGAAAATAAACAAAGTCATCGGCTAAGGGTGAGGGAAACTTACCTAATGGGATATTCCTAATAAACAGTGGAGTGGCTAGGGGTATTGTGTGACTTATTTGGTTGCTAACTTTCTTCCCACCACACAGGACCTCATCCCAACAATGTTCCAGACCTTCATAGCTTTGCCTAAATCTCAGGTTCGAACTGAAAAGTTGAAAGGCTGAGGATTCACTGTTTTTGTTTTTGCTTTTGCTTTTGTTATTGTTTTTGTTGATGTTGTTGTTCTCTTCCTGAAATTACCTTGGGTGCCACCAGGTGGTACTATGTAAGTATAAACAAACAGGAGACTTTCATATCATAATACACTGATTTGCCAGGATTGCAAAAATCTGATGTTTCTGGCACAGCTTCAGAAGTGTGAATAGTGCATGGCAGGATATTGATTTATATCTTTAAAATAATGCTTTATTTGTCTTAAAATTGAAATGCCACTCAATCTTGAGAGAAAACTCCCTCGGTCACTACATCTCTTGGATCTGCTTTTGTCTTCCACATGGGAGGGATCCTAAGTCTTGGTCATTTCAGTGTGCTGAGAGAGATTTATCTATTGATGGTTTCAGTGTTCTGAGAGAGATTTATCTGTTGATGGTTTCTCCCTTCTCCTCAGCTGTCTTTTTCTTTACCTACCTTTTTCCTCTTTACTTGCTTTTTCCTCTCAGAGAGTCCATTCCAGAGCTGAGCACAATAGCTCAATGTGAAAGCATGACAATTATACAAGGCCTTCTACAGTTAAGCATTATATAAAGGAGTTAGTCAATACTCCCCTCCCAGGATTTGAGAATACATTTTCTTCCAGCTCATCTTCATTTATGATGCAAACTCCTCAGCTGTTCAGTCACATTCATTCATTTACGTGGCAATGAACCCCTATTAGGCAGCATGGAGTTTCTTACAGTAGCATCATCAGTACCATTGTCACCATGTACCACTTTAACTTTTCCAGAAAGTGGCACCATCCTTTGCCACTTTTCTTAATTAATTAATTAATTAGTGGACTCTCATGCACAAGTACTGTGCATACCTACATCATTGGCACTCTCTCTCCTTGGTCCTCCAACACTTCCCAACCTCCTCCTGTCAGATACACGAGCTCATCTTTATTATGGTTGTATAGTCTGCTGAGTCCATTCATGTTTACATGGTTCTGTGTTTAGGGATGAACACTCAGAATCACTTCTCAGGAGAATCATCCCTGGAGAACTGTGTTTTCATTTTTCAGTGACTCTGAACAACTTGCATCGCTTTATCTAGGAGTGGGAATTGTAATGTTTTCTATCCATGTTGGCATGTCATCTGATGCTGTTAGTATGCAGGTTTTGCTTGGTTGACCATGTTGCTAAGATTTCTTTGATGGCTGCCTCCTTTATGTGATTGCACCTTTATGTGTTATTTAGTGCGGACTAGAAGTAGGACTTTGCCCTCTCTCTTTTGGATTATATTGGCCAGTTTTCAATATTAAGCCAAAAAAAAATCCTGAATCCTTATTTCCAGGTAAAAAGCTGTATATCTCATTGGATAACACATGTGCTCATACACATGTATGTGCATGCCTGCACATGAAGACACACACGCAACTGCTCAGGTCCACACTTCATGATCCTAGGCCTTATTATCCTTTTCAAATTATTTACTCTCCCTTCCCTTCATAATCCTATTACAATGTGAAGAACTTTCTGCTCAAAACTTTGTTACCTTAAAATTACAGTCGAATTAATCTAAGAATTTAGAGATGCTTTGAGAGAACTTTGTGATATATCTAGTAAGTATACAAAAGAACATGCTTCTTCATGCATTTTCAAGCATGCACACCATGGGGCCGAGTTCATGTTGCCATTACTCCTATCCATTGATCCTCTTCCTTCATTCAGAGACCACTGGTCCTGACACACCCATTGTCCCAATTCAAGTGGCTCCAGATATGGTCCCTTGGCATCATCCCAGAGTTTCTGAATCTCTCAGAGTCTTTCTAGTGACCTTGTCCTGAGAGGGAGCTTCATCACCTAAGCTTAAAGTAGAGTAAGGGACCAGTGCTTCCAATCTGAATTCTGTGAAGTACAGATAAACTTGTTTATCATCTCAGAGGAAAATTGCGTGAGATTCTTAGGAAACATTTAGAAATTACTCGGTCAGCATCCTTTAAAATAAAATCTATAATTTCTTCTTATTTGCCTTTTACAAACATTGCTTTTAATTATTTCAGCTTAATAGATCTGGGAGAAGCAACCACAAAACTTCTTATTTGATGAAGTTTGAGCTTTTTAATTTTTTCCTAGACTCCATATGTTTGGCTTCAGGCTATGGCTACATTTTTTCATTTTATTTTATTCTGGACAATATGTCAAAGAGTGATTCATTTATTTTCTGAAATCTCTAAAGGATAGCTTAGCTTAGGTCAATAAAAGTCAATGTTTCCATTCATATAGATGTATGAACCATTTCTGATAATTCTCAAAACCATAATGTAACTTATTCTTTAATAAAAAGTTATATATGTACACATACATATACATATATTTAAATTTCTTATTACAAACTAACAAAATAAGGAATTTCAAGGAAGCTAATCATATGTGACTACAGACAAAGCATTCAGATTGAATTTTCAGTGGCTGAGGATGTAAATATATAACCAGATCGGTGCTATTTATTGAGAGTGGAGAAACAATCCAGAAATGGTGGCAAGTCACACAGGTCTATGACCTCTGTAACAGGCTGGTTCATTTATCCTCACAGATTTCTACTTAATTTATTGAAATTCATTTTCTAATTTAAAATATGCATGCTTACCCTCTGCTTGGAACAGAGGACACTGAAAGTGGGGAGTTTAATGGACTTTTGATTACCAGGATGGTCAGAGCATGTTATGTAGAAATCGAGCTAACTACATTTTTGCCTCCTGGTTTTAGGGCAGCCGATTCTTACGCATACTCCTCCAAGTTGCCAGCTCTCCCTACAGACTATGGCATTCTGCCTGACTCTATCCCTACAATACCATTTTTTTTCTATCCCAATCAGTATGAAAAAAAGTGGCAGTAAAATCAAAATTACTCTCTGGGCTAAGTCTAAATGGGCAAAGACCCAAGAGCCTAGTAGCTCAAGACTGGGGACTGACTGTACTCCTACAAATGACTGTGGCAAGTTATTCTCTTTTCTGAGCCTTGATTGTATCATCTGTAGAATAAGTATGATCACATGAGACACTAATACCCATATTGAAACTACACTATAATGCAAGATAATAACTATCACAAAATTTCTTTAAATGCTATGCATGTCTGCTGTGTGTGTGTGCTATGTGTGTGTGCTGTGTGTGTGTGTATGTGTGTGTGTATGCTGTGTGTGTGTGCTGTGTGTGTGTGTGTGTGTGTGTGTGTGTGTGTGTGCTGTGTGTGTGTGTGTGTGTGCTGTGTGTGTGTGTATGTGCAGGTCTGTACCATGCATGGCAAGTGTGGAGTTGTGGGATTTCAGACATGTGCTGTTTGGCTTCTGGTGAACTGAACTCAGATTTCGCATGCTTGCACAGTATCCCTTTTCCTCATCAAGCCACCTCCTAGCTCAAGTGCACAGAGCTTTATTCACTATACCACGCATGTTTCATAAAGGCTTGTTCTTGTAATTGCACGATTAGGATGTAATGAGACTGCAAAGAAGTTGTTTCTTTAATGTTTTATCATGGACTATGGAACCATATCAGAGGCATGTTTTCCAACTCTTTTACAGCCCTATCCATATGCAGTTTTGAAATGTATATGTAGTCCCTTGACCCTTTCACTTCAACAGAAATCATCTTGTGGCATCAAAAATGATGGCATGACAATGGAACACTGCTTCTAATTTATGTCTCTAAGACTCTGTTTCTGTTGTTACATTTTGCAGAATAAGATACTTTGTTGTGAATAGTTCATGCGCATCAGTACTGTAAAAACATATTTCACCTTGTTGTCTACCAACCCAAGGATGTTTTCAATTACCGTGATAAGTCATTGAAAATTTTGTTGTCCCAAACATTTTGTTGTCATTGCATAAGCATAAAACACAACACAGAGTGAGAAATAAAAATATTCTGACACCCTTCAAAATTCACTTAATCTTCATTTTTTATTCACATTGGTTATAAAAACCAGCTGCTAGAGAGGGAAAAATTATTATCAGAGATATTATATGTTTAGTAATTACTTAGGCTTATAAAATCTTCCCTTGCCCATAGGTCTAGTCAAACATAAAACATATTTATTTTAATTTTGACATTTTGTTTTAAAACATCATCATTTACAGCTTGCACTTCAGGACCTTTCCTACTACAAGAAGGTTTTCAAAGACGCTGACATACTGTGTCAGCCATATTAGAGCTTGAGATCTACCATCATGGGAAAATAAAACTAAAGCAGAAAAACATTGTGATGTTTGTGACTGGATAACATAGTTAAGACACATGAAATCAGAGCTCAAAAACATTGTTTCCAGCTCGCACATCTGTGCCAAGGGTTCTGACCTAGTCTTACTCCTAGGCACTGATTTTCACCTTCCTCAACTGCTGTGCTCTAACTAAGCAGATGTGAAGGCAGGGAAAACTTTCTTGGATAACTCATAATGCTTAATTTACTTTTTACAAACTCCAATCCCACTCTATCTACATTATTGGGAAATCTATGAAACCAAACCTCCCCTGTAATAGATTTCACAGTTTTAGCTTTGACCCATAAGAATGTAGTGAGTGGGTCACCTCCCCCCTCTTGCTTTGAAGCAGGTGCAGTGTTTTCCTTGTTTCTGTTGTTCAGGGGAGAGGCTGAGGATGACTTTTTTTGTGCCAGCTATGGGATCAGGTGCTAGAGGGTCAGGGATAAACCAAGAAAGATGAACCCACTGGCAGAAAACAGGAGAGAAAGGTTATCAAATAATCCCCAACCCACATTCTAAACTCTGCAAGCTTCACGGGCAAATCTAGGGATACTGTATTTTATTTGCTAACTCGGAAAAAAGATTTAAAAAAAGAGAAGGAAAAGGAGACTTCAGTAGCCAACAGGGCTCAAAATGTATTTGCATATTC
This sequence comes from Rattus rattus, assembly GCF_011064425.1. Classification (NCBI taxonomy): domain Eukaryota; kingdom Metazoa; phylum Chordata; class Mammalia; order Rodentia; family Muridae; genus Rattus; species Rattus rattus. The sequence continues at coordinate 57,173,720 of NC_046164.1, read as the reverse complement.
CTCCGCCTCCCAGGCTGCATACAAATTAAATGTGTAATTACATTTAGATGCCACAGCTGCTTGGAGACTCATTCTTCACAGCTATCTATTTGTGAAGTTCGAAAGTTTTATAAGGAAACCTTGAAATCAAAAAAGTAAATATTTTGAAAGGGAGTTACAATTTGTCAGCAGCAATCCTTTTCTCAATAGGCAAACGAAGGCAGATCTTAGTAGTTCAGAGAATTGTAGCATTCAAAAAATAATAATAGCACCACCTAGAAATGCAATCTACGGCGTCAGGTTTCTGTGGATCCCTCTATGCATTCTATTTCTTTGTCATTTATTACAGTAAGAAGCAAAGTGGCCCAAAGCAGAATTGTTTGCAGGAAGCAAGAGAGATATTCACAACAAGAAATGTGACAACATGTACAAACATGGATGGATGAAAAATAATATTATTTAAGCAGCCTTCTGAGTCACCTTCTTATCAGATAGTTTTGTATATTGATAGCCAGAGGATGAAATTATGGCTCCTGGGATGTTAAAATTAATGTGTGCATGCATGTGCATGTTATTTTAAAGAAATAAGAGACTAGGACCACAGTGCTGCCATGCATGGAGGTAGAAAAACTTGTAAATTATTGTGTACAATTCAATGATGGAAGGCAACAGTTTTCCAAGTTTTTTTTTTTTTTTTTTTTTTTTTTTTTTATGCTACACAGAAACTTCATAATGGGCACCACATTAGACCTCCCTAACTTATTGGTACCATAGAAACATCTGCACCTTTCCTGTGTATATGAGGTGCTCCCATGCGGGATAGAACACTAATTAGCCAGAAACTGATCACTGGAGGTGCACACTAGTTACAGACAGTGCACCCAGTCCTGAGTGACAGCTGGGCCACTCTTAGAATATGAACAACACCTGACAGACGAGAGATATCTGGGGGGGTTAGCTTGAACTCTTAAGTGATAGATGAAACCAATTTCAGAGTGACAGATTGAGTCTCAAAGAATAGGGCTTACAAAAGACAAAAGAATGTATACTTTTGTGTTTTTATCCTTAGCTTGTCAATTACACTCATATACATCAGAGGGTCTGTGAACCATCAATGTGTCCACTCACAGTCAATGGTAGATCTTATTATTTGTGCTAGCATTAGGATGATTTTTCTTATTAGACTAGCATGACATCACTTGTGATTGAGTCATTTTTGTGCTTCCAGAGAGAGATCTTGACACATGACTTTTTAATTTTCATCCAGATCACCATGATTGTTTTTTTTTATCATACTTAACATTTGAATTGATTGTAAGTCCTTTCCTCTAGATTTACAACTTGCTCCAGAAACTTGGAAGCAGACATCCAATTATGTATACTGTAAAGAAATATCCATAACTGCAACAGAGGAAATTGACCGTAGGTCATTTGACCAGGAGGTGACAGCAGCATTTCCTTATGGCTGGGTGGTTTTTTTTTTTTTTTTTTTTTTTTGATACGTTGCTTTATTGCTATGACATCATCCTTGTAGAGCCCAGTCTTGGAATAGTTTCATTTTTTTTTCTACTATGGGAATCACTGGTCTTAATGGACAGATTATGTATCAGTTATGTTTTGGATCTAAAAATGTTTTAAGATGAGGTATATACGTGTATAGATAAGGGGGTATGAGAGTGAGAGTAAGCTGTGGGCTACACCTAGAAGACCAAGAAAAAGGAATTGACAAAGGACAAGAAGGGCAAAAGGGCAAATGTGACATGAATGATCACTAGGTAAAAGGTGACACAGGCAAGGGTACAATGCAGGGGGAGGAAACAGGGAGGCGGAAGGAGAGACAGAAACAAGAAAACAAATTTTGTTTGCAAATGTGTTAGGGAAGGGTAATATTTATATACTAGATGGAAATGAGATGTATGTTTTACTGATAATAAGCTGTGCATTTTTAAGTTGGAGAAACTGATGTTACCTTGAGTAAAAAGTAAGCACCTAGAATATTTGAAATATATCTTTGTGCTCCTTTAGGTTTACTTAAATCATCATCACAACAGAAACCCTGCTCCTTTCTGTCTTCTTAATGGCCGTTGTCATTTCTCATTGGCAGGTTTCTCATCGGCAGACCAGTAGGCAGCACAGCATTTGGCCTACACTGCTGTGGTCCTCCCCCCACCTCAACTCCCCCACCATTGCCCTGCCTTCATGGGAGAACTTTTAGCTGTGGCTTCCATTGCAACAGAGTCTAACCATTGAACAGAGTGACCTCCCTTTATCGTTATATTAAAGGCAGATACATGTGTTAGGTTTTTCATTGAAAAGAAAATCAAGTAGAATCTAACACCATGCTAATTTCCTTGTTTGTTTAGTTTGTATAGACAACTCTGAGGTGATTTTGACAGATAATTTGTACTTTTATTCTCAGTCAATGCTCAAAGGCAGGGGTTTACAAACATTTTCTCTAAACACCAGACTACAAACGAGCTTTGCTGGACACATAGCCTCCAGTGCAATTACTCAGCTCTGCTATTGCTTTACAAACAGACTTGCTATTATTGAAAAGAATGTGAGGATCTGGATCGCAATACATCTTTATTTTCTAGATTAACTGGATTGGGTTTGGTCCTTTGCCTACAGAGTGAGGAGCTTTGCATTTGAGTATATGCAATTAATTGTAGCAGCCCTTTAAAATAACCAAATATTTAAAATATATATCACCTGGCTTGCTGTTTGAGTGACAGAGATCAAAGTCTAACCATCCTGTTTCCATAGCAAGCACTTTACTGACTGAATTGTCCTTTGAGCTTTGAATTACAATTTTTTTTGCATTTGTCAATCTTTAATTATTTAATTAATTGAATAATTTACATCCCAAACACTGCTCCCATCCTAGACACCCTTCCAGAATATGACCCCATCCTCCACTTCCCAAATCTTAATTTATTGAAACTTTATATTCATTTATTTTGGGTGAGCACGTGAATGTTATGTGCTGCCTGTAGAGATCAGAAGACAACTTGTGGGAATACAGTCCTTCCTTGGATGATATGGGTTCAGGGAGTCAATGACAAACCCTCAGACATGGTGGCAAGCATTTTCAAGCGTGGAGCCATATCGCTAGCTGCATTTACTATTGCCATTGTTAACGTAGGTCTCACTTGTTCATTTTTTATTTCGAAGCACCAGCTATTTAGCTTGTCCTAGTGGTGATGCTGAGAAACCATGGACTGCAGGATTTAGAGAAATTATTTTAAAATAATTCTGGAGCATGAGGAAAGCTTTCCTTAAAAAATAGTTGGAAATCTGTTAGCTGATATAGAAGGAGTGAGGGAACAGGAAAGCTGGAGAGATGTTTACACTTCTTTATTGTCTGGATGTCTGTGTTAGATGAACGATGATTAAAATCCACCCATGAAGGGCTTGGGATGTCCTACAAAATGATTGACATGAAAGCCACTTTCTAGAATCAAAGCACTTACTGTATTAGTTTAATCAATCACACAATTTTGTTCTGAGCCTAGGAAAAAGTAAAGGTCGTAAAGAAGTTGTTCAATTATGAAACTAAAATAGTGTAAAATAGATTTATTTGTTGATTGGCATAATTTTTACAAAGACATTCACTCAGAAGTACAATTGTTAGCATCTGGCTCTCAAACACTCAAGAGTATGGAAGTGTCTCTCATGTTCCTCTGAAAGGGTCATGTCTGAATTTCAAAATCATCTCATGCAGCCTTTTAGCATTTAGCATTGGTCACACTTTAAAACTCAGTTTTATTTGAATGCCCAAGAAAGAATTGGGAACAAACATTTCCAAACATCTAGCTACTCAACTAATGAAGCAATCTGAGCTTTTCTGTGTAAGGGGAGGTTTGCCAACAGAGGTGGCAGCACAGAACCAATAGAGAGACTGCACAATGGAAGGTAAGGAAAGAGGCAAATTTTACTCTGGCAACGTTTTCCCCCTTTCTAAAAGTTGCTTGAAGAAAAAAATACATTCATCCCTTTAAATCTTTATCAATAATTCTACCTGTTCAGTATTGATAAGGAAACTTCTCAAAGGAACCACGTTTCCCCTTTAAATTTTGTCCAACACATGAAATGAATTGACAAATGTCTGCAGCGGCTCCTTCAGGCATTTCCGCTTACAACTCATGACTCCTGTCAACCTTGTGTGTCATATTAGACTCTGCAAGGAAAGGAGATTTATGGATCACCAGCCACTATCTGGGGTTGGTACTTGATATATCATGGATGGTACAAGGGATTCCTGAATCAATATACGATGTGACACTCTACTAAAATTTTGAGTTTCATGAATAAGAAAGTTGATTTCTATAGTGCTCAACAGCTATTGAAAAGCTAGATATACTAGCCAATCTTTCCTTCACAGATCCACTCTTTCCTCACTAAGAAAATTCATGACTACCTGGCCAAGTGTTCATTCCTTACTGAGTTGGTGGTGCCTGTTAATATTCATGCATACATTAGATCATTTTTTTTGTTTTGTAATTTCACCTTTTACGATATGGTTTTGCTATATAGCCTGGGTTGCTTTTGTAATTTACTGCACGTCTTCGATCCCAATTCCCAAGTGCTATGAGGATCTACATCATTATGCATAGCTTAAATGCCACTTCTTTAGGTGAACTTCTCTTCCTCCCTCATTAGGCCCTTCCCTTCACAATCATTGGACATTACATCCTTGGTTTAGCAGATACTTATGGAATCAATCTATGCCACAAATGTCTCTTTCCTAAAGGTCAACCCCAACAAACAGACCGCAAGGTCTGTGCACAACTACAGTTTTATAGTTACGAAACTCTTCCTCAGAGACACTGAGGTAAGTTAGTGAGTGACACTGTTTTGCAGATGGAGATAAATTTGAATATGAACACAAATAAATACATAAAAATAAATAATTCCCACTTATAACAGCAAGTAGCTGTAGTTTTGGGAGGTTCATTGTGCCAGTATTTTCTGAGTGAAAAATTTACTGACAATGTAATTATCTTTTAAGAAACAAAATTTCACAAGGACCACATTCATTTGTGAATCTATCAAGAACCCAAAGTCACTGCATAATCTTAACTGAGTCATTTATTCCATTGGCTCTTCAAGGATCCTTACTTGATTACTCTGTTACCAGAAAGAGAAGTATGGATCAAAAATGGGACCTCAAAGAAAGGAAATGATGATAGATTTGTACATATTTTTCATAGTTTTGGTGTGTTACATTCCTTGAGGATAATGACTATTCACCTTACTAGACTCTGCAACAAAGCAGGATTTATGGGTCACCAGCCACTACATTTGGTAGGTACTTAATAAATCTTGTATGGTATAGGGGATTCCTGAATGAATGAGTGATTGAAAGGAAGGAAGGATCTAGGCATAAGCCTGCATGCATCTTCTTGTATGCATGTTCTTATCTTCTGACTTCGGATGAAAAGGGAGCAGTTCTATCAAGCTCCCACTGTCCTGACACAACAGTTGTTTTCATTTGATCCAGCTGAGAGCCGCTATGATGCTGAACCTTGTAAAGAATGCCACGCCTCTTTGATCATGATGGATGATCGTTTAGATGTGTTCTTGGATTCAGTTTGCAAGAATTTTATTGACAATTTTTGCGTCAATATTCATAAGGGAAATTGGTTTGAAGTTCTCTTTCTTTGTTGGGCCTTTGTGTGACTTAGGTATAAGCATAATTGCAGCATCATAGAAGGAATTGGTAGTGTTTCTTCTGTTTCTATTTCATGGAAGAGTTTAGGCAGTCTTGGTATTAGGTCTTCTATGTAAGTCTGATAGAATTCTATGCTAAACAATCTGGTCCTGGGCTTTTATGATTGGGAGACTTTTAATAACTGCTTCTGTTTCTTTAAGAGTTATGGGACTATGTAAATGGCTTATTTGATTCTGATTTAACTTTGGTACCCAGGGATGCAGGGATGGTTCAATATATGGAAATCTATCAACATAATTCACTATATTAACAAATTCAAAGAAAAAAACCACATGATCATCTCATTAGATGCTGAGAAAGCATTTGAGGTAATTCAACACCCCTTCATGTTAAAAGTCTTGAAAAGATCAGGAATTCAAGGCCCATACCTAACATAGTAAAAGCAATATACAGCAAACCAGTAGCCAACATCAGATTAAATGGAGAGAAACTTGAAGCAATCCCACTAAAATCAGGGTCTAGAAAAGGCTTTCCACTCCTCCCTACTTATTCAATATAGTACTCAAAGTCCTAGCCAGAGCAATCAGACAACCAAAGGAGGTCAAAGGGATAAAAATTGAAAAGGAAGTCAAAATATCACTCTTTGCAGTTGGTATGATAATATACTTAAGTGACCACAAAAGTTCCACCAGAGAACTATAAACCCTGTTAAACAACTTCAGCAAAGTGACTGGATATAGAATTAATTCAAACAAATCAGTAGCCTTCTTCTGCTCAAAGGAGAAACAGGCCGAGAAAGAAGTTAGGGAAATGACACTCTTCACAATAGTCACAAGTAATATAAAATTCCTGGGTGTGACTCTAACCAAGCAAGTGAAAGATCTGTATGACAAGAACTTCAAGTTTCTGAAGAAGATCTCAGAAGATGGAAAGATCTCCCATGCTCATGGATTGGCAGGATTAATATTGTAAAAATGGTGATCTAACCAAAAGCAATCTACAGATTCAATGCAATCTCCATGAAAACTTCATCTCAAATCTTCATAGAGTTAGAAACAGCAATTTGCAATACATTTGGAATAACAAAAAACCCAGGATAGTGAAAACTATCCACAACAATAAAAGAACTTTTGGGGAAATCACCATCCGTGACTTCAAGCTATATTACAGAGCAATAGTTATAAGAACTGTATGGTATTAGTAGAGATAGGCAGGTAAATCAGTGGAATAGAATTGAAGACCAGAAATGAATCCATACATCTGTGGTCACTTGATCTTTAACAAAGGAGCTAAAACAATCCAGTGGAAAGAAGATAGCATTTTCTTCTTCTTCTTCTTCTTCTTCTTCTTCTTCTTCTTCTTCTTCTTCTTCTTCTTCTTCTTCTTCTTCTTCTTCTTCTTCTTCTTCTTCTTCTTCTTCTTCTTCTCCTTCTTCTTCTCCTTCTTTTCCTTCTTCCTCCTCCTCCCCTCCCCTCCTCCTCCTCCTCCTCCTCCTCCTCCTCCTCCTTCCTTCTTCTTCTTCTTCTTCTTCTTCTTCTTCTTCTTCTTCTTCTTCTTCTTCTTCTTCTTCTTCTTCTTCTTCTTCTTCTTCTATGATTATTTATTTATTATGTATACAGTGTTCTGCCTGCATGTATGCATACAAGCCAGAAGAGGGCACCAGATCTCATTACAGATGGTTGTGAGCCACCATATGGTTGCTGGGAATTGAACTCAGGACCTTTGGTAGAACAGGCAGTGCTCTTAACTTCTGTGTCATCTTTCCAGCCTCAAAAGATAGCATTTTCAACAAATTGTGCTGATTCAACTGGCAGGCATCATGTAGAAGAATGCAAATTGACCCATTCTTATCACCCTGAATAAAGCTCAAGTCCAACTGGATCAAGGACCTTCACATCAAACCAGATACACCCACGCTAATAGAAGAAAAAGTGGGGAAGAGCCTTGAACACACGGGTACTGGGGAAAATTTCCTGAACAAAACACCAATGGCTTATGCTGTAAGATCAAGAATCGACAAATGGGACTTCATAAATTGCAAAGCTTCTGTAAGGCAAAGGACACTGTAATGAGGACAAAACAGTCACCAACAGATTGTGAAAAGAACTTTACCAACCCTACATCTGATAGAGGGCTAATATCCAATAAATACAATGAACTCAAGAAATTAGACTGTAGAGAATCAAATAACCATATTAAAAATGGAGTACAGTGCTAAACAAAGAATTCTCAGCTGAGGAATGTTGAATGGCTGAGAAGTACCTAAAGAAATGTTCAACATCCTTAGTCATCAGGGAGATGTAAATCAAAATAACCCTGATATTCCAACTCATACTGGTCAGAATGGCTAAGATCAAAAACTCTGGTGACAATAGATGCTAGTGAAGATGTGCAGAAAGAGGAACACTCCTCCATTGTTGGTGGGATTTCAAGCTGGTACAACCATTCTGGAAATCAGTCTAGAGGTTCCTCAGAAAATTGGACCTAGCTATACTACTCCAGGACATATATCCAAAAGATGCTCCAACATTTAATTAAGATATGTGTTCCACCATGTTCATAGCAACCTTATTTATAACAGCCTAAAGCTGGAAAGAACCCCAATGTCCTTCAACAGAGGAATGGATACAGAAAATGTGGTAAATCTACACAATGGATTACTATTCAGCTATTAAAAACAATAACTTCATGAAATTCATAGACAAATGGATGAAACTAGAAAATATTATCCTGAGTAAGGTAACCTAATCACAAAAAACCACACATGGTATGCACTCACTGATAAGTGAATATTAGCCCCAAAGCTCTGAGTACCCAATATATCATCCACAGACCTCATGAAGCACAAGAAGGAAAACTAAAGTATGGATGCTTCACTTCTTCTTAAAAGGGGGAATTAAAATATTCATAGGAGGAGATATGGATTCAAAGTTTGGAGCAGAAATTGAAGGAATGGCCATTCAGAGCCTGCCCAATTGGGGACCCAGCTTGTATAAATACAGCCACCAAACTCAGACAATATTGCTGATGCCAAGAAGTGCATACTGACAGGAGCCTGATATATCTCTGAAAGGCTCTGCCAGAGCATGATAAATACAGAAGCCAACCATTGAACTGAGGATGGGGAGTTAAAGAAAGGATTGAAGGAGATGAAGGGGTTTACCACCCCATAAGAACAACAATACCAACCAACTGGAGCTCTCAAGAACTAAACCACCATCCGAAGAGTACACATGGACAGACCAATGGCTCCCAGGTGTATCAGAAAAGGGTCTTGTTGGGCACCAATGCGAGGAGAAGCCCTTGGTCCTGCCAAGGCTGGAGCCCCCAGTGTAAGGAAATGTCATGGCTAGGAGGTGGGAAGGAGTGAGTGGTTGGGTGGGGAAACACCCTTATAGAAGAAGGGGGAGGATAGGATAGTGGGTTTATGGACAGGAAGCTGGGAAAGGGGATAACATTTGAAATGTAAATAAGAAATACCCAATTTAATAAAAATGGAAGAAAAAAAGAATTTCTTAATTCTAACAATGTTGTACAAATTGTCTCTACAAGTATGATACCATGGCTATGCTAATCATGTTGCCATAGAGAACACAGATTATGACAGTCAGGCAAGGTGCTATTCTTGACACTCAGAAATTCTGAATAACCCGTAAACATAGGCAAAATTTTTACCTTACGCTGACCCCATCATCGTATAAATTGTTGTGCAAAGCAAAGGTGCAGAGGTACAGGATGAATTATATACAAATGGCATTGTAAACAATAACTATTACAAGACATGGAACATGTCAATCTCATATAAGTCTGCCAGGCTAAATCTTCACTAACCAGGGTAAACACTAGTGACCAGTGGTAAACACCATGAAAGGGCTGTTCTGAACTTTGTCCAAAAGCAGTCAGAAATTCGTAATATTGTGTGCTTGAATTTTCTTGAGTTTATACAGATAACAATTACATGTGAAGTAACTATAAGGCAGATTTTTTTGTTATTGGCTCACTCCGAATACATTCTAATATTTGGCATTTGGATTATTTTCAGTATTTGATTACTGTGAATAAAACTGTAATGAACCATCTTATACATGCCTTTTGGGGTGTGTGTGTGTGTGTGTGTGTGTGTGTGTGTGTGCGTGTGTGTGGTGTGTGGTGTGTGTGTGTGTGTGTGTGTGTGTGTGTGTGTGTGTTTGTGGTATGTGTGTGTGTGTGTGTGTGTGTGTGTGTGTGTGTGTGTGTGTGGTATGTGTGTCTGTGCCTGGGAGTAAATTGTGATTAATTTTAATTATCAGTTTGACATTCTAATTTTGCCCAGGAAGAGAACCTTAGTGAGGAATTATTTAGGCAAACCTGCCCTGTTGACAAGTCTGTTGGGAATTGTCTTTACTAATTTAATTGATGTGAGAAGGACCAGCTTAAAATGAGTTGCACTCATCCTTAAGTCTGGGATCTGGAATACACTGAAAGTGAGTAAGAAGATGAGAAGCAACATACATGTATCTAGGGCTCTTATCTTCTGGTTGCAGATGAAAAGTCACCAGTTCTATCAAGCGCCCACTATCATGATTTCCAGCCAGGATGAACAGAAATATGAAGTTGTGTCCCAAATAAACCCTATCTTCCTTAAGTTTCTAGTTTCAGAATATTTATTACAACAACAGGAAAATGAGTATGGCATCATGTGCCTTTTCTTTGTGGTATATACTATATACCTTGAGATGGATTTGTAAGCTTTTAGAAAAACCAATCAGTATAGACGTAAATATCAATGATGCTTATTTTAGATATATGTCCATACCTTTCATTATATAAGATTTGTTTTGATTCCAATACAAACTGAATTTCTTCACGTACTATAACTCTTAAAATTCACAGCCATTTTTTAATTGAAATATCACTCAATCATAATATTTCTCTTAGTATATTGGGCTTTTAGAATTTACAAACATAGCAAGTTCTCAGAATTAGTAAGATATATTCTAGTTCTGAAGCTATTTTAGTTTTAATGTATATATATGACTTGGTCATATTTTTGCACAGTTAGAACAAAATATAGTCTTGAAAAATTCTAGCAATGCTCCAACTTAAATGCTTAATGCGTAAATTATTTTTTATTATTTTATGTGCATGGCTGTTTTGGCTGAATGTAATTCTGTGCATGCTATGTTTTGGTGGTGCATGCAGAGGCCAGAGAGGGTCATGAGATCTGGTACACTAAAGTTATAGACAGTTGTGGGCCAAGGTGGAGATGCTGTGGAATTGAGGCCGAACCTTTTGAAAGAGCAGCTACTGTTCCCATCACAAGTTCTAAAGGTTTAACTGTGAATAATACCTATTGAATTGAGGCTATCCACCTATGATTTTTTTCTAAAAGGTCTTATTCACAATACTGGCCTTAGTTACTATTTTCAGTGCTAAGAATTATTTAACCTCAGGTTTAATTAGCCATGCAATCCCAGAGGCAAAAATACATTGGTATTAATGACAAAAAAAAAGTAAACCCATTGTCTTAAAAGTTAGAGATAAAGATAATAGCTGGTATATATTTTCTCTCTTTTGTGGTTCCTAGATGTTTATATAAGTACATGAAATCATGTAGTGATATAGAACATAAAAGTAAAACTGAACACATAAATAAGGAGACTAAGGGGAGAGAAGAGAGATAAGAAAAAGGGAGGTGGAAATATTGGGGACTGTGCTCAATTTACCACAAGCACACATATTATATAGGTGAGTGTATGTGAGTGCATATATATGTCTACACACACACACACACACACACACACACACACACACGTGTGTGTGTATGTGTAAACAGTTCATTACAACTTAAGTCATGAAATTATACAAATACATTTAAAAGGTTCTTTTAGCATTGGCATGAAAATGTCTGTAGAGACCACTGTAGTCAAAATACAAACACTTGTGGATATTATTCAAAAATTAACTTACTAGCCTAAAACCCAAATTACTACCTTAGGCATTTATTTGGTGAAATTGAATTAAAATTTTGATTTCCTAGATTGCCCTTTTCCTCGATCCCTTAGTGGGCATATTTCTTGCATCCTTTACGGCCCCTTCAAATAGCTGACCTTGTCAGAGGAATTCACCACTCAAAGTGTAAGTTCTGTAGCCAAGCAGGAACCCCAGTGGAGTGATGGAGATCCTAATCTACACACAAAACTTTCAACCCAAATTTTTTCCTGTTTATAAGAAATGCAGGCACCAGTTATAGAGCAAAGACTGAGGAAATGGGCAAGCAATAACCGGCCCAACTTGAAGCCCTCCCCATGGGCAAACGCCAATCCCTAAGTCTATTAATGACATTTTGTGATGCTTGCAGGATGGAGTCTACCATGGCTGACCTCTGAGAAGCTGAAGCCAGCAGCTGACGTGGAAAGATGAAGACACCCACAGTCAATGAGCGGATGGAGTTTGGGGACTCTTATGGAAGAATAGGAGGAATGATTGAGGCTCAGAATGAGGTAGGAACTCCATAGGAAGACCAACAGAGTCAGCTAACCTGGACTCTTGGGGCCCTCAGAGACTGAACCACCAATCTAAGAACATACGCCAGGTGGACCTAGGCCTCTCCACACATATGTAACAGATGGATGTGTAACTTGGTCTTCCTGTGGGTGGTCTCAAACAACTGGAGCAAGGGCTATCCCAAAAGCTGTTGCCTGTATGTGGGATATGTTCTTTTAGCTAGGACACCTTGTCTGTCCTCAATCAGAAAGGGAGCACCTAGCCCTGGAGAGACTTGAAGTGCCAGGGTGGGAAGATACCCAGGGGAGTGCCCACCAGCTCAGAAGTGAAGGGGATGGGAGAATGGGAGAACGGGGGATGGGGGAAGGATTGTGGGAGGGGTTGACTAGGAAGGGGACAGTGAGCAAGATGAAAAAAGTGAATAAGTGATAAGTAAATAAATTAATTAATTAAAATTTAATTTCAAGAATCACTGCCAACATCAAGAATGTTTCTGTTTACAATTGATAAGGTAAGTGAAATTGGGAGATTACAATGACTACTTTAATGTTTATTTATTCAGAGCAATGTGTTTTGAGTATTGTCAACTGTGTCAGAAATGATGTTGATACTTTATAGACGTAAAAATATAATCCTCATCAGTTTATCTATGAAATCAGTGCTCTGTTATTCTGTGAAGAAAAGACAGCCAATCACAAACACAAGACTATCTGCTCTGCTGCATGAGATTGTATCTGAAAACTTCCGTATGCAGTCTTCTCTGTCTGTAAGAAACTGATGGCCTTGTGTGGGTGTATCTGTCATTGTTTTGTTCTGGGTAAGGCTGTGCAAGATGTGGCAACTGGTCAACCCCAGTTACTGTTGCTGATCTTTAGGGGGAAGAAATGATATATTTTAGTATAAAGAGAGAACATTTTATCTTCATCTGTTGCCAAGAGAGACCATTGGGCGCGGAGGACTGGCACCCAGTGTGGAAGCTGCTTTTGTTTAGCGCTTTCTCTAGATGAGTAACGCAAGGGTTGTCTTAGTGACTCTGCTATCAATATGCAGTAGATAAAGTGTTCAAAATTCTCCAGACATTAGTTGCCATGTTCATAACTATTATTATTTTATGAAAGAGAAAATAGAGTTGAAGTGACTTGAAGTGTCCAAGGTAACTGAAGTAAAGTAAAATAGCTCATATTTTTTTTTATTTTAAACACAGAATATCCCCAAGTTTGAGTTTATTATTACACAGTAAATGTATGTTGAGGACCCAGATGAGATGGTGGATACACAAATTTCATGAGATCCAGTTTACTGAAAATACCTATCAATGCCTAATATGGTTTTAGTTTCATTTATTAAGATGGTGTGAAAGTAATTCAAATTTGTTTCTTGAAACTTCAAAAACTATCACACTTTGAAATCATTTAGTCAATGAACCAATAGGTTCAGAGGGAGAGAGAGAGAGAGAGAGAGAGAGAGAGAGAGAGAGACAAAAATGAGGACGAAAGGCATGGTTGGCTGTCAGTGAAAAGTTCAGAAATGGTGTCTGCATGCCTCTAAGTGCTAACAGGTTTTCCCTACGTACATCAGCGAACACCACTCTGCCTTGTAAGTACCTACTGCCCACTTACTGTAGTTTGAAAGACCAACTACTTTTCTTGTGTTAATAATGAAGATAATTCCAGTTGTTTATAAAATGCAAATGTCTATTGTACCACAATCAGTAGGTCTCACCTTCAATTAATCTCTGCCTTCCATAAGCCGGGGTCCCTACTTCATCTGAGGTCCCTTCTACCTTATGAGTTCTAATCACACGTCCCTCCAGATAACTCCCTTTGTAAAGTCTTGTTGTAGAAAGTATTCTTTTGCCCATTTACACTTTTACAGTCATTTCCTAGACCATGACCTAATAAACAGGTAGATAACTTCTTCAGCCTCATTTTAGACATGCAGTTTAAAGAGTTTAAGTGAATGTTTTTATAAAGACATTTAGCTCAGAAGTCAGCTCACATCCTGATGCCCGGAAGACTCCCAAGCTTGTTCAACGTATTTACCATGCTTATTTTTCTATCTAATTCATTCACATTCCAGGATCTTAATGGATATTTATGCATCGATTTATAAATCCTATAATTTCCCATGTAGGTACCCTGATTTCTGTTTAACTAGCTCGAAAAAGAAATCTAAAAGAAAATTTAGGCTACGTACAATAAACATTTCACAGGACAGAAATCTGTATGCAGGCTCTTGAATAGTGAACATTCAATTTCCATTGTAGTAGGTATGTATGCATGCAAAAATCTTGAATATACACAAGAACATAGCTCAAGTAAGAACTACTAGGTCCACGAACAATCGACAATTGGCTATTCTTCAAGCCACACATTTTTGTGCATCTTACAATGTATTAGTGCATCTCAAAAAAGTCATTTATGCTGGGAAATGGAGCCCTGACACAAAGTCAAAGACAATGTACAATAGAAGGGGTTTGTGTGTGTGTGTGTGTGTGTGTGTGTGTGTGTGTGTGTGTGTCTGGTCCATGTGCAGAATTGCATGATGGGAAAAAAAACCCTTCCAATTCCCAACACCTCTGGAACCTCAGAAAGTGCAATTTGGATGATTGACAGCAATGGCAAGTAGTGGAAAGGAAAAAAAGTAGATTAATTCAAGAATCAGAAGAGCCCAAATCATAGTTCTTACTTTTCTCTCCTCGGAACTGCTAATTATTACCACTTACAAGAAAACTCCTGCTTGCTCTCCTTTGATTCTAACTGAGATCAGTCAGGTTGTGATGCCTCATTAGGAATGTTTTGATTTGTTTCTGCCTGGTTAAACACACATCTCCAACTTACTTAGCCTGCACATTCTTCTTAGGGATTCCTCTGAGAAGCAGGGAATCTCCTTGCACTCATCCCCCTGACTGCCGCTCTGTAGGAAGCAGGCATGTTTTTGAAAGGAGCAGGAAAGTAATTCTGTACCCTTGCAAGAACTTATTTCAGACACTCTACCATGGAGCAACCTCACACGTGTGTTTTCTGAAATTTCCTAAGTAAAATTTCATAACTTTTAATGATACAATCAGTGTAAGCACAAATCATTAAGAATGAAGTAGTTAGGGCTAGAGAGATGGGTCTGTGGTTAAAAGTGCTTAATGCTGTTTGAAAGGACCAGACATTGGTTTCCAGCATCCAGGTCAGGGGCTCACAACCAAGTAATTCTAGATCCGTAGGATCTGATGTCATGTTTGGAGTGTGCACATACATGCGAACAAACACAACCTGCAGACACAACACACTTTAAAGAAACAAGTCTTTATTTTTAGTTTTTAACTTATTTTATGTATCTATTTATTTATGTACATGGGTGTCTTGCCTGCATGTGTATCTGTTCAGCATGTGAGGGTCTTATACCAATGGAAGCCCAGAAATGGAATCATAGGTAGTTGTGAGCCTTTATATGCATGGGAATCAAACTCTGGTCTGTTTGAAGAGCATCTGGTGCTTTTTACAGCTGATGCATCTATTCCCCTTCCCCCTTCCCAAACTTTATTTTGTTTTTAAAATAAGATTAGGGGACTCATTAAAACGTCCTAGTTAAACGTGTGATACTTTCTACTATTTCTTGAGAAAAAAGTTCTCCAAATTTCACCTCCTTGGGGAGACACTTACCTTCTTCTGGTCAATTGAAAATTACCCCCAGGTGCAGTAAAACAAACAATGCTTTTGTGGATCAAACCAGGGAGAATCTTCCTTTATGGTTATCCCTGAGTTGGCTTCCATGAAAAGCACAGGTAATTCGAAATCTTGGGTGTGTCCCAGTGGGTTATTGATGAGATAGTCTGGGATCTTTCTGCTTTTTAATTTCTTTCATCTTTTTTGCATATCTGCTACTGAACACCCCTTCAATTTCCCACTTTTCTATTTATTGGAGCCAATCCTAGTGAAGACACAGATTCACTGAAAGGGAGGAAGGATTAACTCAAGCTGAATGTCAGTTTGGCCTTAGTTTTGAGACTTTCCAGATATGAATTACTGAGAGTCTCTCAGTGTTATATATTCATTCTGTAAGATTTCATGTATTTTCTTAAATGTAAAGACGTAATGTTGGTTACCTTTATAACAATTACTTAAATATCAAAATCCTACAGTTTTGGGTTAGTTAAAGGAGCTTTCCAATTTGTAAAGTTCTTGTAAAATACTGCAGTCAAAGAAAGCTGGAATTGACATGAATGACTCAGCCTTGAGTTGTGGCCCTGCAATTGCTTAGCTTTGAATTGCCAACATGTAAAATGACTAGAGGTTTTGATTTTCCTTGATGTATGAAGAGTTTTTGCAATTAAACTGTCAAGAATTAAAGGCTGTTTAAATTAATCTTTGACCTAGGAAATGAAATTTCTTCTCCGATTTCATGGTTTAAACAGAAAAAATATAAACAGAAGAAAATAGATATTGATGTTGCTACACCTTGATGTTTTAGAACAGGAAGGATCATAGGAGACCCTAGATATCTTTTTTTTTATCCTAACCTATAGGCTTTTTTTTTTTTTGCTTTTTTCTTTATTAACTTGAGTACTTCTTATTTACATTTCAATTGTTATTCCATTTCCCGGTTTCTGGGCCAACATCCCCTAACCCCTCCCCCCTTATATATAGTGTTCCCCTCACCATCCTTCCCCCATTACCACCCTTCCCCCAACAATCACGTTCACTGGGGGTTCAGTCTTAGCAGGGCCCAGGGCATCCTCTTCCACTGGTGCTCGTACTAGGATATTCATTGCTACCTATGAGGTTAGAGTCCAGGGTCAGTCCATGTATAGTCTTTGGGTAGTGGCTTAGTCCCAGGAAGCTCTGGTTGTTTGGCATTGTTGTTCATAAGGCGTCTCGAGCCCCTTCAAGCTCTTCCAGTTATTTCTCTGATTCCTTCAATGGGGGTCCTGTTCTCAGTTCAGTGGTGTGCTGGTGGCATTCGCCTATGTATTTGCCATATTCTGGCTGTGTCTCTCAGGAGAGATCTACATCCGGTTCCTGTCAGCCTGCACTTCTTTGCTTCATCCATCTTGTCTAATTGGGTTTATATGATTGCTCAATATAAAATTTTATTGAGAAACTTCTAGAGAGAAATACGATAGAGAAAGCTGAGAGGTAGGAGATCATACAAGTTGGGGGCTTTTATCAACTCAGTCATGGAGAATAGTTTGAGAACATCTAAAACAAGTGGGACTTTTTAAAACTGATTAAGTGGGAGAGGGGACACACAGACAGACAAACACAGAGAGATGGGGGAAGGACAGAGAGAACGAGGGAGAGAGAGGAAGACATACAAAGACAGTGTCAGATAGACAGACAGATACACAGAGAGTTGGGAAGGGAGGAGGAGACAGACAAGACATAGCCAGTGATTAAAGTCTTGGTGGAATATGAGATAAAAGGAATACATTTTCTCTATAGTTAACTTCATTGTGCGTTTCTGGAAGTTTTGGTGAGGCTCTGATATGAAGATACAAGAGAGACTATGACCTGGTGACGTCAGTATTCTATCCCATGACTTGTTCTATGTGTCTCTGAGTGTCATTCCACAAGCATCCTGTAGGCCTTCCTGAGTACCCATTCAGTTTTTTTCTAGGGCATGCATAATGTTTGAGCAGAAATGTTATCATATTAATGTATCAGTTTATACATGGACTATTTTTCTTTCTTTCCTTCATAAACATTCATATAAACATCTTATCGGACACAAGAAGGAACCTAGCTGCTCTAGGAAGCTCTTGGTCTACCTAGGGAACTAGAAACATCACAAAAAATTATTAGTATAGGCCAAGGAATGTGCATTACTGAGACCACGTGATATTCACAATTTTACGTGCTAGACACTGTAATAAGACTGATTTTTCGGATGAGGGGACCAAGTTTCAAATGGCTAAATAATTTCTACTAGGGGTGTAGCTGTTAAATACTGACTCTAAAACATACATAGAAAAATATGTATGGAAAGAAGACTATGGATTACAGAATTAGAAATTACTGTATTTAGTTTCCCAATTACTATGTAAGGACACATCAACAATATTGAATTTTTTAGATGAGGAAAGAGACCGAGTTCCTTGCCATCTTTCTTAGTTATAAGTGGTGCAGAAATAGATAATGCCCAGAGCCCGTAGTCTGCCTTGAGCTTGCTGGTTCTTTACTTGTACTTTGGATTCTTCTAAAATCCTCATAGATTTGACTGGAGCCCTTGCAGTCAATTACTTCCCCCAAAGCTCCTTCCTATTAATGCTTTTGCTGGAGCATAAACCATTGTAATATAATGTCAGCGACATCGAGAGCAGTGCTAATTCGGCCGTCTGCATTTAGATTCTGCCCCCACGCTCAGCCAGCTCTCCACAAGGCAACAACACACGATTCTTTTTCCCACTGACCTGTGCTTTGCCATTCTTTTCCTGCGGCTTTAATTAAATGTTAACATTCATTTGCCCTTTTCCATTGTGTAAAAGATAACCTTTGCTTCCTGTTGCTGCAAGATAAGCTTCACTCCATGACAGGTACCAAGCAAGTTCATCTTGATATAAAGTGAAGAATGGGGACTTTTTGATCCATGCGGTTGACATATTTTAAAATGCCAGTTTAGATATTTGTTTTGTACTTATATCTTTTGTGGAATGTCAGGATAATAAATTATTTCTGGATACTGCAAGTAGCTAAAAGGTTCAAATCCAAATTAGTCACACTAAGTAGCTTTGACCCTGGCTGGGAGTCAGACTTGTGTCTGATGGTGGTTTTATATATAGCTGTACGTCTCTTCAGGATAGAGGCGCATTCTGAGAAATGTATGGAGGCAATTTCATCATCGTGCAAACACTGGACAGACTGTTTATGCAATCTAGATAACAATCACATCCTAAGGCAAAATGACCTTATGAACTCTAGTCTATAGTGAGTAATGAAACATGGTCACACAGTAAATCGCTATAGCTGCAAAATCATGGTGGAGAGAGACCTGGCTAAAATATACGATTTCCCAATTTAGGCATTTGAAGGGATAATATGAGCAGGTTTTCTGGCTTTTACGCTATTTGAAATTTGTTCGATTCTTAAAGTGTAAAAGGTTTAGAATTAGGCCTGCAGGGAAAAATGTTGGTACTGTGAAGTAAGCTTCAGTGAGCAAATATTTTCTCTGAAGCTCAGTGATCTTGAGATGACAAATATTTATCTCATAGTGTATGATTTACTATGAGTTGATTTTACGTAACCTGTATTTTATGGAAAGGAAAATTTTCTCTAACAGAAGTCATGTGACATATTCAAAGGCACAGCACAGTTTCCAAATCAGGGAAGGAGGAAGAGCAGGATTCATACCTGAGTCTGAGCTCACTGGAAACCTGTGTCCGTAGCCAGCCAGCAAAGCCATTTGGTAGCTGTCCTTGCTGTTACTGCAGACTTGGAGCCTTTCTATGTGGCCTTTCGTACTCACTTATTTCCTAAAGATGCCAGATGTGCACGCTGTTCTTAGCCCACTGTCACTACTCCACTGTCACTACTCCACTGACAGTAGCTTCTGCAAATTTACACATCTACCTGGTTAATAAGGTAGTCACCATGTCTACGAAGCTCTCTTAGATTTACAAGAAAAAAGGAATTCTCTGTGCTTCAACATTATTGAAGAGATGTATAATGATTTGTTACTTTCCAAGCTAATGTGTGTTGAGGAAAAAGGAAATATTTAAGGATGAGGTAAAGGAAGAGAGAAAACTGGAATTAAAAGTAGGCTGAGAAGGAGAGAGGCAGAAGGGAGATAATTCTTTAAAATACTTCTTAAAATAACTAGATAAGTACACAGATCTGGGAAAATAACCATTCCCAAGGTTAACAATGTTTTTGTGTGGTGAGACTGCAGAATTCACTTCTTCTGAAGTTTTGTTTGCTAACTTTTCTATAATAAATGCATCTATTTTTAACTAAGAACGAGGAATGCAAACAAGCATCCGCTTGCCTGAAAGATACCTAACCACAGAGTAGTCTTTGCCTGTTTGCTGGGGCACAGCAGCTGTGTTTCTCTGACAAATTCTTGCAAGGTTCCCTTCCTAGGCAATGTGGCATCCAACTGTAAGTGTCTCTGGCTTAGCTTCTCTCTCAGCATCCATTATTTTAAGGCTCATTTCCCACTAAATCATCAGTGTGACACCAGGGTGCTTTTCAAAAGCAACATGCCTCTTAAATAAATACATGACGGGAACTTTTGAGAGAAGCCTGTTTCAATCAGTTCCTATTTCCATCTCTTAAATATTAATTTCATACTGCCAATTGAAAATGCATTGAGTAGTTATTAGAGAAAGTATTATGAACTTCATCCTGCCTTGTTTATCCCAATTCCTTCTTCCATTTCATATAGCTCAACTTCCTTTGATCATTTTCCCACCAACATACAGCTTCAACTGAGTCTACTTCTTTCCATGATTCTTGGACTGTGGGTAAAAAGGTCATCAGATTCTCTTTCTAAGGCACATAAAGTAGTCTTTGAAAGACTTTCTCAACACTAATAAGTTTCTGCAAGAAATATGTCCATAATCAGATCTTCAGAATCAACTCATGCAATGACCTCCCTCTTCAACTCCATCATCCCTTTCTCACTCTCTGGGTTTTTTTTTTCTGGTCCTTTGTAATATCTTTCTTCTCTTCTGTTTATCTTCCCCCTCCCCATGGGATCTCTTGCTAAAGTCTTCTGTGCTAACCATGTAACTTACTCATGTAAACTATTCATTAAGAACCAAGATATGGGGGCTGGAGAGATGGCTCAGTGGTTAAGAGCACTAACTGCTCTTCCAGAGTCCTGAGTTTAAATCCCAGCAACCACATGGTGGCTCACAACCATGTATAATGACATCTCATGCCCTCTTCTGGTGTGTCTGAAGAAAGCTACAGTGTACTCATATATAATAAATAAATAAATCTTTAAAAAACAAAGATGTATGAGAGACCTCAAATAATGATATTTTGTTATATATTAATATAGTTTTTGTGTCTATAAAATATTATATATTATATTTGTATAAATATGTTTTATATTTATATACAAATGGAAATATGTATGTATATATATATGTATATATGTTTGCATTGCATATGCTTGAGTATAATTCCTTAAGTAAATTCTTGTCCAAATTGATATCCAGACAGGAATTTGCTTCATGGTAGATTTCAAGAATATACTAACTACTCAAATTGTAGCTACATAAAAACAAAAACTATGTCCCTTTGTTATTACCTTTGGGATTATCCAATAGTAGTCTCTCTCTCTCTCTCTCTCTCTCTCTCTCTCTCTCTCTCTCTGTATACTTGAGCTTCCTAATAGGTTTGTTACTTCCAGAAAAGTAAGAAACTATTTGGAATATTCCTTACTTTCCTCTCTGTTATATGCAGTGTTGAAGGTATAGTAGGTATCCCATAAATCTTTCGATAATTATATTTATATTAAGGAAAAATGATTACAATTCATCAAATATAATATTCCAATTCATTAATCAAACTTTAAGTATAAGAACCGTGTAAAAGGTTTTATAACTATTCACCTTTTTATCTTTGCATGTATAAATGAAACATTGTTCATATTCAAATTCTGAACTAGCTGGGATAGGTTCTTCTTCTGAAAACTTACTGTCAATGCATATTTAACAACCAGGTGTGTCACTTTGGGAGACCAACACACTGGCAACTGAATACGGAATGATACGTAAACAATAGGTGACAGGGAAACTGTCGGTAAAACAGACTACACTGAAAGGCCCAGACAAGACACATAAAGAATAGAAAAGTCACCTGAAGTAAATTAACTGCCCAGTAAAGACAGCCGGCTCATTGGCAAGTGTGTCTTTTTTATTTTTTCCTCTAAATCCTTCAGAGAACTTTTATACTAAGCTTCTGTTGTTATTAAACTACCAAATCCAGTATGGAAAGAGGAGTTATGGTTTTCAAATCTAGTTTTGAACTGTGTTCTCCCTTGGTAAGATTTCCTACATTCAAATTAATCTAGAGAAAGAGACTGCAGATTAAAAATAAGCCCCGAGGGCTGACAAAAGCCAGGGGTTGATTATTTGCCGAGGCACAGACATGGAAATGAAGCCTCTCCATATATTCAATAATTAATATGTACCTTCTGGTTACTGTTATTAATTAAAGAAATATTATAACAGGTCACACTCAATATGCATCTCGAGGTGTATTTTATCTAAAACTTTGAGTTAAAACAAAGAAACAAAAGCACCATGTTGCTTTCCATTGCATGCAGTACATCACATACATAAAACTTTGTACTACCTGTCCAAGGCTTCTTAGTATTCTACCCAAGAATCAAAAAAAAAAAAAAAAAAAAAAAGAGATTCGCTCTCCAATCATTACACTTTAAACCCACAGTACCCAAACCTATTTCCTCAAATCCTTCCAAAATGAGTTGGTAATGGGAAATTAAAATGATTTCAAATATTCTTTAAAGTTCTAAACAGGTTTGATGAATGAGATAGACCAGAATCACATATGAAAAGTCATCAAAATTTATAAATTATCAGTTGAGACTGACCAAAACAAACAATAATAGCATTTTAATAACCTTAAAAAATGAATTCAATTAAAATCTGAGCAACAAGGATCTGCCAATTATATTAAAAAATAACTTTCAGGCTTTGGTTTACAATCAGAAAAATCGTATTTGAATTTCATTTACACATTGTTGTTTTGTGCGATCAAATACCACGTGAACATTCTGACATTTTAATATGGGACAATAATGTAATTTTTGATTATGACAACAAGTTCTCCTGCAGAATATATAGGCAATTTTTTTTGTATTTTGAAGGTGCTCTTGAAATGTAAATCATAGCCCATATTATTGACTACATGGTGTGCATTTTAAAACCCTCTATGTTGCATTGTTCCCAGTAACCTCCCAGAAAACAAGTTGTTAAGATAAAAAAGAGTGGTTTATGTCGGGTACTAACTACACACTAGAACCTATTTAGGTATCATTTGACTTTCAAAACAATAATCTCCTTTAAGTGTGACTTTTATATGCAGTCTGTTGAACGTGTTCAATTCATACCCATGTCAAGGAAGAATAAGTGATAGAGGTAATTCAGTCAAATTCTCTAGGTTCTGTTCTCGCTGCCAGATTGAGGTTGAGCATCGACATCCCACTACAAGGTCTATAAAGGAAGGAATCTATTCAACCAGAAGTGAATGCTACAAGCAAATACACACATAGCATAGATCAGGTATTAAACTTTCATCTTAGGAAATGCCCAGGAAATACTGTTCAAAAAATGTGTTAGGAGAGTCATGAACATCAAGAAGCAGAGATGTGACAAAATACAATAATAAAGGTAGCTTGAGACAGTAACAAAGACTCTTACCACATGTGCAATTTTACTTCCCATTGATTTAAAACTATCCTACAAAGGTCATGCATATGTGAACTCTGTTTAAAAGAATAAAAACCTGAAGCAGGCTGTGTTGTGGTGTCACTTAGTAGACAAGCAGGAGTACTGTCAGGTAAGTTTCATAACTTAAAATAAACAGGAAAACAAACCCCCATGGCTCCCTGTTCTGACCTAATTTGTTTTGTTTCTCATGATCATTGAACTTGTATGTATATTGCCTCTCAAGAGAGGTTGGGATGATTCTAGTCCTTTTAGTGCACAAAGGCTCATTGCAAGCAAACATTCTCAAAGGCTAATTGTCAGCAAATATTCTGGGTGAGATATTTTGGGAGAATATGTCTTTTAACCATTCTTTATGAGTCCATATAATATATGTTCAGGAAAGGGGCTGTGTGCTGAACGCTCTGGAGTGTGCTCTCAGGCTACTATCGACAGAACTGTAATGACGTTTAATCCTAAAGGTACATATTGACTTTCGATTGATCCTATGACAGTCACAAGTTCCGCCAAGTGATGGACAAGCACACTATTTCACTTTGGCATAATTTTGGAAGTCTTCAGGGACACTTATTTGATTAATTTAAGAAAAGCTTGAATCAGTTGTTTAAAGGATCTGATTTATAAAGAAAGCAAGGACTGAAAGGAATCTCCATTCACGTGGTACATTTCCTTTAATAATGGAAATGCTTTAATTGTCAAGTTACAGTCTTCTTTTCCTGAACATGTGAGACATCAATGCCTCAGCTCCATTGCCAATTTTATAATGAGCATTTCTTCAAGATTTAACAAGGAGATACATGGTGTAACCAATGCGTTTTGTATTCCAGTCCCGCCATTTCACATTCACAAATATCACTTTCTCAGAAGACATGCAGAGGTCCTTTCATGAATTACATTAGGAGCTTTTCTGTATTCATTCAAGTCTATATATGTGCCTATGGAATATAGTATTTATAGCATAGGTGTACATATGAGTTGGTGCACGTATTTATGAGCTCAAGAGTATGAGAAAAAACATTGGGTACCTTGCTCCATTACTCTTTACTTTATTTCTTTGAGACGTGGTCACTCACTGAACCTTCAGGTAGGCAGCAGCCAGAATGTCCTAACAACCATGCGGTCTTTGAACTCTTCCCACAACACTGTCATGACAGGTACACACATGGCCAAGCCCAGCTTTTAAATGAGTCTTGTTTCATGATTATTTAAGAAGATTTTGACCCATGGCTCCAGCTGCATGTGTAGCAGAGGATGGCCTTGTTGGGCACCAATGGAAGGAAAAGCCCTTGTCCTGCCAAGGTTGGACTCCCAGTGTAGGGAAATGTCGCTGGTGGGTGGGAAGAAGGGTAGTTGAGGAGGAGAACACCCTTATAGAAGAAGGGGAGGGAGATGGTATAGGAGGCTTATATCTGGGAAACTGGGAAAGAGAATGACATTTGAAATGTTATTAAAAATCCAATTAAAAAAAGAAGCATTTTTACCCACCAAGTGATCTCTCAAGGTCTCTTTTTGATTACATAGATCTTCATATGATTAAAGACAAACCAAATCTATTTCCTGGCACCTTTTACAGAATAAGCACTAGGTAAAAGATGAGAGATGGAAGAAAATCTTCTTCCTGAGTGAATTGAAGTTTAGGGAAGGAAAACTAAAACGTGAAAAAGGGAGTGTTCATCCAATCACTCAATGAATGAAAAGTTAGAATGAAACTACTCTGTGTTGCTTAGGATTTTACAAGGGGATTTTCAGGCTCTTGGTTTTTCTATGAGAGAAAAATACACAGATCTTTCTCATGAGCAATTATTATCTTATATATAACTACACATATGTATAAAATCATCACAAGAACCAACTTCTAAGCAGCTAGTCATACATTACCATTGGTGCAAGTAGTGGAAAAGTGAGTTGAACTCTACATTTTCTCTGTAGTGGCTAATTTTAGGAGCGTAAATTGCTGTGAAAAATACGAGACTCAATAACATTGTCAGTTTTGTAAAGGTGAAGAGAGAACTTGGTCTGAACCTCATACAGGACAAACAATGCACTGGGTGATTGTCCCACACCAGATTACTTAACCTTTGTGAATGCACTGAGAAGGAGGAATCGATATTCCCCTTTTACAGCAGAAGATCAGTTAGATCTTAAATACCTTAAATATTACACAGCTGAGGAGCAATTGATACAGATTCTAAATGAGATGTCTCTATCCATTTCTTTCGTCCTATACAACTGCATACCTTCTAGTTGTGGAGTATACCAAAGAATCACAAATATTCTCAGTACATGAAGGCTAATCTATATCGCATATAAACAAAGAGTAGTTTTCATTTATGGTAAGCATGAGATAGCCATTGAGAATGTGGCCAGGATGTTGGATAATTTGTGCAAAGCTCGGCTGAAATGGTGCTACAAACATATGGAATATCTGTGCTTCTGATATTTTCTCCCTCATACAGGAAAGGATAATTAAATTTGACTAGATTATCTTATAAATTTAGATGTAGTGATATTGATATTCACAGTAAAGATGACCTTTGATAAGATGAAGAAAACTACACTGATGCATTCATTCTTTACCACAGTCTATGAAGTAGCTCTTATTGTGTCCCCCTTAACATATGATGAAACTGAGGTACAGAGCTGATTTAATTTGTCTGCAGCCAAATGTAGAACTGGCATTAAAATTCTTGTCACTGTTATGTGACCCAGTTATAATTTGTACCAAGTTTAGTCACATGTCAGCTTCATAGGTTTTCAATAAAATTTAGTGTGTAGGAAATTCAAGATTAAAAACCATAGTATAGATTCTGTCTGTCATGTATTAATCCATCACACTAATACTTGCCATGCTTTGTCATGTTCTTTCCATTGCGATGGGATGACACTTTTGAAAATGTGAGCCAATATACATTTTTCTCCCTCAAGATTTTTTCCTCAGGTATTTGTCACAGCATAAGGAAAGTTATCTAATGTAAAATTGTAGTCAGAAGAGCCAGTGTGGCATTGCTTGATGGTATCCATCAGTAGAAGTTCACATTACTTGATACAGCTCATCGAAGAAGAAGACAAAGTTAATAAGACAGATCTGGGACTAATGGGGAATGGCATAACAATTATGTCAGTTGGTTATGACTTAATGTACACAGAATAACATTTAGTCATTATCCAACTGCCCTGTTTTATTTATTGAATAATATTAATTAATTAATTAGTATTAATAATAAATACCTGAGGTTGTGTAATGTATATAAATTTATCCTCACTTTTAGTACTTGTATTTTGAATTTAATGATTGCAACAATAGTTATTTAATGCTTTAAACATGTATTTTTTATGTCACCAGATAAAGCTAGTCACAAAAATTGGGGATTTGGTGTGTATTATTTATATTACTAATTGAATGGATCTCAATTCTTATCACCATAATGAAGAACTCACTTTTATTTTCCATAGGTCATTGGTATTTCTAAGAACACTGGAAAATCTATGCCTTTAAACTTTACACCTATTGAAGCTTAGTAATAAATTGCAGATAATTCATACACACCCTAAAGCATATGGAACTAGGTATAAAAATTTGTGCTCTCATTAAAAGTTCACTTCCTTGTCACCAGGAAATAGTCTTAAGCTTGTAGATTGTGACCTTTTTTACAGTAAACTAAAAAATTGCTGTGAAATAAAAGCATAGAAATGCTATGATAACTCTATATATGATAATTATATATAAAATTATGTATGATATATATATGTATATATACATTCATATGGATATATATGATAACCCTACATGGTTATTAGCTCTAATCTACCAGAGAGCAGATGAGAGAGAGAGTGAAGTATCCAAATTACAAGTTTACATCCTTAAGATAGCTATTGCAAATTTTAAGGATATTTTTAGGATTCCTAGAAATATTTTTCACTGGTAAAATGATTTGGCTTTTAAAATGTGGTTGCTTCAATAGACAAATATTGGCCTTCTGAACAAAGTGTTCAATCAGCAAACATAGTAGCTTGATTGCCTGCAAAATGCTCTTTGACTCTATGGAACTTTAACCAGTCTTGCTGCCATAAGGTTAACTAGTGCTTCAAGGTAATTATCAGAAAAGATGATTCCAACAGAGACTGAAGGCATCACTTAGCTCATGGGAAGTTTTGGATGATTAGATAAAAGACAAATGATAGGTAGATGATAGTTCAATAGATGATAAACAGACAGACAGATAGAACTAATATAATAGACTTAGATGATTGACACAGAGATGATAGGCATATACCTATGAGAGAGTGATAAATGACCAGAATGGTGCCTACTGTTCATTTCTTATGTCCTTAGATCCCTCTGCTTTAATGTTTGTTGATGTCATCTGGTCCTGGACTCCAGCACATTACTCAAGTGCTTCTTTTGTCTTTAGGACTACAAATGAAAATCTTTGAGTTATCTTGGGGCAGAACCATCCTGGAAACCCAAGGACTGTAGCATGAGGACCATCAGTTAGTGGGTAGTTGATCACATTAACTTTTTGACATTGAATGAACTAGTGAGAACCTTATTTTGGCTAATCCACTGTTGCAGCAATAGTTTTACCAAATAAGAAGGAAGAAAGATGACTGTGGAAGGAAGCTAATTATGTGTGCATTTTAATATTACAGGGGAGAAAGGATAAGAGCTCAGAGAGATAAATCAACAAAGTGTAAGGCTCTAAAAGTAGGCAGGCAGATAAATACAATGGAATATCCACACAGATGAATATCCATGTAGTAGATCTTCTTCCTGTCTCTTATTTATAGGAAGTTCTCAAACCTGTTGCCGATGAAAGCATTCAGTACAAAGCTGACGAGAATTTGGATGAATCCATTACATCAAACATTGATGAGAGAGCCCTGACACCTGCTTTTCTTTCTCCTAAGTCGATTGTCCTAAATATAGACTACACAGGTTTCTTAGAGCAACAGAAGATCCAGTTTGGATTTCAGGATTGGCATCCATCTACACTAATGTAAAACCCACAGGAGCATAACTGGAATGAGGAAATATGAAATAGCCTATGTGATTTACAGTATCTGTTGTATTTTATGAATTTGACATCACTCTTTCTCCAACAGTAGCATGGACTTATGTAAAAAGAAAGATATAAAATGCAGAAGAACTTCAATAAGCTTAATGCTTTCCAATGAGGAGCACTACCTTCTAGAACACATTGGAACCAAGTATAACACCTAATTATCACAGACAGTAGTAACACATCACAGATATTGTCCCAGATAGGAAATTTTCTATTGATTCAAAGGCGAAAAGTAACAGTATACTTTACTCCTTTAAACATAATATTTCAAATCTCTACTTTTAATTGATGTTTTACCTCTTTAAGGAAGTTGGACCATAGGAAAAGAATGCAACACCAGGCTAGAATTATATGTCACTTCACTTCATGAATAAATATTGTCAATATACTTTAAATTTTTCTCACATATATTATTTATAAGAATATAACTATATAAAATGTTTCATCATTCTGGTCTTTGCTTAAGAAGCCTTTTATGACTTGTAATTTTTAACTGGATTCCTTTCCTATTTCCATTGTGCTTTTCATAAGACACAGTTCTTCATTCTCTGCTCCAAACTTTGTCTCCATATTTCCTTCTATAAATATATTTGTTCCCATTTCTAAGGATTAAGAGACTGAAGGAATGGCCATTCAGAGCCTGCCCCACCTGGGCATCCAGCCCATGTACATACAGCCACCAAATCCAGACAATATTGCTGATGCCAAGAAGTGCATGCTGACAGGAGCCTGATATAGCTGTCTCCTGAGAGGCTCTGTCAAAGCATGACAAATATAGAGTGAATGCTCGCAGCCAACCATTGAACTGAGAATGGGGTCCCCGTTGGAAGAGTTAAAGAAAGGATTGAAGGAGCTGAAGGGGTTTGCAGCCCCATAAGAACAATCATACCAACCAACTGGAGCTTCCAGGGACTAAACCACCATCCAAAGAGTACACATGGACAGACCCATGGCTACAGGTGCATATGTAGCACAGGATGGCCTTGTTGGGCACCAATGGGAGAAGTCCTTGATCCTGCCAAGGCTGGACCTCCCCCTTCAGTGTAGGGGATTGTCAGGGCAGGGAGGCATGAAGGAGTGGGTGGCTGTGTCGGGGGAAGACCGTCATACAATAAGGGGGAGGGTGTATGAGATAGGAGGTTTATGGACAGGAAACTGGGAAAGAGGATAACATTTGAAATGTAAATAAAAATATCCAATTAAAATAAAAAACACAGTTCTTTATTCTTAGCAGATATTTGTATATCATTGTCACCAAACCTGTACTTTGTAGGCCAGTACTCTCTTGAATGAAGGACAGGGTTGGTATATTAGCTATATACAGATACTTGGAAAGGAGCATATTCAAGCTTTTCAAACACTGTGGTCACTATAGTGAAGTGACTTCAGATTGCTGACATAGTAGCTAGAATTCCTCCACTTGAATCCCTGTACAATGCTAATTTGCCAAAAACATCTTTGTAAGTGTAATCAGAACTTCTAGAGCGTTCTATTACATAGAAAAACAAACAATAATACAACAAGACTCTGCATATGAAATTATATATTTTGTTTAAAAAGTAGGTCTCAACAAGTCATCCATACCAGTCTTGGAAACATTCTATAAACCAAACTGACTTGCAATCATCCTGCCTCAGTTTCCAGGGTAGATGAGTTTAAAGGCTCTTGCCTACTCAGTTTTTAGCTAAATATTTATAGATCAGAAAATTATTTTGGAAGATCTGGTAGAACAGAGTGTATGACAGTGATCTTATTAAGAAATGATCAAATGTCAACACATTAACAGGGGTTTAGGCTAAAGATGAAGAGGAGGAGGAGGAGGGGGAAGAGGAGGAGAAGGAAGAGGAGGAGGAGACAGAGACTGCAAAAGAGACAGAGAGACACACAGAAAGAACAAGACAGAGAGAGATGCAGATAAAGACAGAGAAAGAAAGACAGAGAGAGAATCTGAGAGAGACGCAGAAAAATAGACACAGATAAACAGAAGGAGAAAGATACAGAAAGACATAGAGCAACAAAGATAGAAGCAGAGGTAGCAAGCTGTGCTGCTGGCTTTGAGGATGTAGGAATGGCTATGAATCAAAGAAAAATTTGTGCAAAATCTAAAAACAGAAAGAAAACCAATAATAAAGAACAATATCAGTAAAGAAACCATTCTGTTCTAGAAGCTCAGTTAAAAAAGACAGTCGGCAATCCTTGTTGAGACTTCTGGCCTGTAGAATATTAAGATGAATTTGTGCTATTATTGTTGTGAGTAGGTATTTCTTTCAGAAGCATAGAAGAAATTCATCTGCTCTGCATATCAACTGTCAGGAACATTATATCTTTGTATGTCAGTTTCCTCCCTTATAAGGTGTGCCTCAGGCACAGATTAAATCTACACAGACAGATGCAGAGCATGCACAATAATGCTGGTCTATTCTCTGCTTATAGAGTGCACTTCTATTGCTAAAAATAAAACAATGACAAACAAATAAGATTTCTTTCTGATTCTTGTCCCAAATTCAGCCTTCTTAGTGTCATATTATATACTTCCCAGACTTAATTGATGAAAACTAGGTACTTTATCTTCTATGGGTAGAATAGCTCCACTCTTTGATATACTATTGGCAATTTCTCCTTACCTACATTTTATATCATAATTTACTGTTTTCTTCTTCTTCTTCTTCTTCTTCTTCTTCTTCTTCTTCTTCTTCTTCTTCTTCTTCTTCTTCTTCTTCTTCTTCTTCTTCTTCTTCTTCTTCTTCTCCTTCTCCTTCTCCTTCTCCTTCTCCTTCTCCTTCTTCTTCTTCCTCTTCCTCTTTTTTCTCTTCCTCTTCTTCTTCTTCTTCTTCTTCTTCTTCTTCTTCTTCTCTTCTTCTTCTTCTTCTTCTTCTTCTTCTTCTTCTTCTTCTTCTTCTTCTTCTTCTTCTTCTTCTTCTCCTTCTCCTCCTCCTCCTCCTCCCTCCTCCTCCTCCTCCTCCTCCTCCTCCTCCTCTTCTTCTTCTTCTTCTTCTTCTTCTTCTTCTTCTTCTTCTTCTTCTTCTTCTTCTTCTTCTTCCTCGTCATACAGAATTCCTTATTCTCTTCCTTGCCCAGTCTTTAAACCTTAATATTGGCTCTATGAGCATGTTATAATGATCTTTATGTAGTTCTTCACATAGTTCAGTCATCCACAACAAAATCATGTCATAGAGTAAGTTATTAGATTATAGACATTTACACCATACAGTGCTCAGAATGTTGAGGCTAAGAAGGTTCTGTTAGGCACTATGCATGGTAAGAGTTTCTTCCTAACTGGTAGATGGCACTTTCTATCAAGGGGATGGAAGAGTAAACATTTTTTTTCAAAGTGGAAAAAAAAGAGCACTAATCCTATAAGAAAGTCTTACAATTATGATCCAATCTGAATAAATTACCAAATTCCCTCTCAAAGGCCCCAAATGCTACTGTACCAAAGACTAGGGATTTTACCTTACAAAATAGGTTTATGAAAAATCAGTAATATCATTACTGTCTCCTTTATCTACTAGATTCTCCTGATAGATAACAGGATATAATCTTTTTATATTTCTGAATTCATCTCCACAAAGATGAGATGATATGGCACAAGATTATCAGAGATTATCTTGAATTATACTAATTTATCTAATATAATTAATAGCTATATACTTGCACCAAAAATGTTCTAGTGTGTTTCATAAGTGTTATGACCACACTATCTTGGATGTAGGATATGTCACTTAAAATACATAAAGTTCACTAGAAAATGGAACAGGCAACACTTCACTGGCGGATGTCCAGCAGAGTAAATAACATGGACTATGAATGATAAGGACAAAAGCTGATGCTCACTCTCAATTAGTTTCTTCCTCTTAAATCAGTTGTGCTTCCTGAAATCAATGAGAGAAATGTTCCTAAACTGACAGTCATTGGTTATTGAATTTGTAAGAAGACATTCAAAACACAACCTCTTGGAACAGAAACAGTTGATTTGAATAGTAGTCAGTGGAATGACACATCATTAGACATGGAAAACTTCTTAATGAGTCCTCTCTTTCTGCTTATGAAGGAATGTGTAGCTATTCCTGGTAGAGCCATCACCTCATTATTGATGTAGTGGCTTAAATATGGTGATGGAATATTGTCAGCTGGGACTTAATATTTCCTTGGATACCAAGCTCTGGTTATGTCTGTGGGAGTGTTTCTAGAGAAGTTTAACTGAGGTGAGAAGATCCACCCTAAATGTGGGCAGCAGCAGCATGTGGGCTATTTTACTAGACTAAATACAAAGGAATAAAAAGAGTGGCGCCTAGGTACCCATCACACTCTGCTTCCTGGATCTGAATACAAAGTGGGTAGCTACGTCATTTCCTGCCACCACACCTTCTCCACCATGCTGGACTGCACCCTTAGAATGCAATCTGACATAATCCCTTCCATTCCTGACCTTGCTTCTGGCAGGCACTGTGTAATCAGCATGCAGGTCTAGGTTGCTTAGCACCACATGTAGGCATCTTGACAAGAGCTGTGTGAGGCAGCTATGAAGAACTCATGTGCAGAAGAAGAACCTGTCCCATGGCTCCAAGAGCTTCGTAAGTATATGGAGTCAGAACAATGATCTTTCAATCAGTTCTTAGTTGTCACATAGCATTAGAGTGAAAATTAAAAAGCTAAAGTTTATTAGAAGAATCTAAGCTTCCTTTAGACTTAGAAATAACTTTCAGGTGTTTTGTTTATGTGGTTTTTTTATGTTGAAGTTGCCAGTATCTCCTTTTTATGTCTTGTATTACTAAAGTAACTAATGTTTGTTAGCAGCTCATGGCAACAATCATGAAATTGTTGAAATACCTTGAAAAAGAGTGATCGTCTGTAATGAATGGCCAGTGACCATAATGACACCTTGGTGGTTTTTTTTCCAGAACAACTAATTGGTTTGAAGGACATGGGAGAGCTTCTCTCTACTGGGAGACTCACAACAAAATGAACAACTATTTGCAATACTCGGAGTTTTTAGATAGAGAGTCCTTCTTTTAGTTACACTAAGTTAGTTCAATATGTGACCTTGAGCCAATTACTTCACTACTGATTGCCTAAAATATTTTGTATAAACCAGAAGCATGGCTAGAGCAGGCTTCGCTCTGATACATGATTTAGGTTTCTTGCAAATTGTCAGTTTGGCAACACATCCCATTCTTAGAAAGAGCTCAGGGCATTCAGCAGAATTCAATTTTATATTTCACAGTTGGAAACTAATTTCAATTATTTACGTAGACCAAGTATAACCGCAAACGCTTGCACAGACCTGTCTGTAACAGATACTGTGCTGAGAACAGTTTCAGTCTGTCAACAGCACAGGGAGTATTGCAGTGAACTGGTATGCATCCATCTTTTTTTTTTTTTTAGCAAAAGCCATCACCAAGCACAATATTTTGTAGGGTCATAAAGACCAGGTTGCTTATATGAGGAGGAATTATCATTTTAGTTTTATTCTGACTGTAATAAGCAGCATGGGAAGGAAACTTTATTTCCACCTCTTGTACAATCCATCATCAAGGGAAGCCAGGGCAGAGGCTCAAGGCAGGAACAGGAGTATGGAGCATTCAGAACTCCATCCACTTACTGTTTTGCTCCAAAGACTATGTTCAGATACCTTAGAGAGCCCACAGTCAAAAGTCCAGGAGTAGCACTGCCCCTTAGTAGGATGTACCCTCCCATATCAATCAACAGTCAAGAAAATGTCATACAGAAATGCCCTAGGCAAATCTGACTTGAGACAATTGCTCAATTAAGTTCCCTCTTTCTTGGGATGTTAAGGTGATAACCACAGCTAGCCATCTTGATTATGTCCAGAATATTCCCAAACCTGCAATGACAGAAGCTTGATTTATTTCCTCAAGACAGAGGCAATAGTTCCAACTAGGATATGTGTTCCTCTAGCCAGGGAATGTGTCCCTCAGTGGAATGTCACGGTGCCCTTTAAATTGGAAAATTCAGTTTTATCCTTTAAGTCTGCACCATTTATCCCTCCATTTCTAAAGGCTTCTTCCTTACTAAATTTGGAAGCATAAAAAGTATCTGCCACTGCAATTTTTATCAATGGTCATTTTCTTTTCAATGACGTTAGTCAGCATTCTCTTAGCTATGTGTATTTTGTTGTTAAGGCATTAGCCTATGTACTTTTATTCATTTCCATTAAGCTCCTGTCTGTAATTTCCAATCAAATAGCCAACGTGAAAGAGTTTTTTTGACATTAAAAAAATGAGCTATCAACATGAGTCCCTTCTAACTGTTTGATGAACTTATGTGGAGCTTCTTGCCCTAGGGTGAATATTGCAAAATCTATAATGATGTACCAAAATGCTGGAGAAGCAGGTAGACTAATAATTGTTTATTTCACTTCAGCAAGACTTGATGTTATAGAAAATAACTTCTCAACATCCTTATAGGAACTCCTATATTCTTCCTTTCAATCAATTTTATATTGATGCATTTGTAAAATAACAAAAAAAATTAATGGATGTTACAACCATACCATATTAGAAAAATGTAGCCACTTATTGGTGTGTATTTAAAATTTTTCTATATTGCATTTGTTAGTGAATAGACCAGGATGCACAAAATAGATTCGTTCTGCAGAGTACAATGTCGGTAGATGTACATTGAACAAACACACACAGCACACTAGTGGAATGCAAATGAGCACATGGTTTATCCTGATAAAGTACTGGGTACTCCCTTCAGACTTCTCTCCTTCCCTGGACTGTGATTCAAATTCCATAACTATCTTCATCTTCAAGTCCAACTTTTCTGGTTTCATTGAATTACCCTAGATCTGTACAGTATCTCTTTTCTAATCCACATGCCTATCCACTTGCGGGTATGGTTTCTCTTCCTGACGCTTAGCCATGGGTGGTCACTTCTTCGTCCATGTCCTTCTACTCTATGCTGACTCTTTTCTAGGCTTCTTTTGAGCAGAAGGTCTGGTGAACTGTTCTGAGCATGCTCTCCCTCTTATTCTCCTGCAGTGTGTTCTGTTTGCACCAGCATGTAAGAACTCTGGGATTTACTGTTCTGATTTCTGCTTGGTTTTCACTACAGGAACCTAACCGCAAAGGCAGTCCTATATTGGGAATGAGTAGGCCAGCATTTCATCATATGGCTATGACCATTCTTTTGCTTTTTCCTCCTGTTACAAATTTCCCTCATATGATAACTGTGTCCAATGCCTCACTTATGGATCTCTTCAAACAATGTCCTTGCTTAAATAATCTGGACAGAATAAAAATCTAAAGATAAAAAAATCTTCTTGAGAGATCACACCATAGTTAGAATCATCACTCAAGCTGCCCATTTCCTTTTCTTTTTTTCTTTTATCGGATATTTTTAACTTACATTTTAAATGTTATCCCATTTCCTGGTTTCTCTTCCAGAAACCCGTCATCGCATTTCCATCTCCCTGCTCTATGAGGGTGCTCCCTCACCCGCCCACCCACTCCCTCCCACTTTCCCACCCTGACATTTCCCTATACTGAGCCATCGAGCCTTGACAGGACCAAAGGTTTCCTCCATCCTCTGCTACACATGCAGATGGAGCCATAGGTCCATCCCTATGTACTCTTGGGATGGTGGTTTAGTCCCTGGGAGCTCTGGGGGCAGGGTCTGGTTGGTTCACATTGTTGCTCTTCTTATGGAGTTGCAAACCCCTTCAGCTTCTTCAGTCCTTTTTCTTACTCCTCCATTGAAGATGCTGTGCTGGCCTCAGTTCAATGGTTGGTCCGCCTCTGTATTTGTCAGGCTCTGGCAGAGACTCTCAGGAGACAGCTATATCAGGCTCATTTAATTCTCTTTTCTCATTGGGATGGTCACTGTGCATATAGAGCAATTTGTACACCAATCAGCTTTTATAAGTTCAAACCTTCTGTGATCAAAATCCCTGCTCCACTTTTCACCCAGTGCCTAGTTCTGTGCTTTACCTCCCATTCAGCTGTTTATTCGTTTGTTTGTGTAGAACTTTCTATGCTTGTTATATGTTACGTATAGCTTCCCAGCCTTAAAATAACTTGCCGCCTCTTCAGGGAAACTGGGGAGATGAACAGCTAATTAAGCTATTTGGTGAATGCAAAGAAGATGGTTTATGAATGAGATCAAAAAAGGATGGCCAGTTCAGAGGAAATGTGAGGGAGTTTTTCTTTGCAAGTGCGAGAGATATCAAAATCATGCTTTGGTGATTGGAAACCCAAAGCAGGCATATATAGCTAGACTGAAAATAAATGTAGAGGAAATACCTGGGGAGGGTTCTAAGACAGGAAAGATCTGCAGGTTAGAATGGGAGGATATCGACGGGTTACAGGAGAGATTAATCTCCAGAGAGGTAGAGGGGTGGGTACCCAGGAAAGGTGGGCCTGAAATTGTTTGTATAGTTCTAAGAGTATGAGTATAGTTTCCTGATTTCTAACTACTTATAAGGTCATATAATTCATTTTATAAAGATGGCTTTGAGCTACTATACAAGTGGTTATTATTTAAAATAAAAATATCATTACTTTATTGACTAACATCCCTCACGAATTCATGTCAACCCCGAACCTCGGCATGTGACACTATTTGGAAATGCGCTCATTAAAAATAAAATTTGCTAAAATGTGGTCATACTAAGTATGCGCTCCAAATCCATTGACTGGTGTCCTTTTAAAGAGAGGAATGTTTGAAAGCAGAGAGACAAACAGAATGATTGCCATGCAAGATAAAAACAGAAACTGAAGCAATGCCATCACAATCCAGGGAATGCCAAGGGGACCTAGCCTACCCCAGAAGCTGAGAAGTCATACATGGACTGTCACTGCTTCTCTGCAGAATACATGAACTTGCTAGGGCCTTGATTTCAGACTTTGAACATTCATATTTGTAGGCAGAGTCAAATTTCTTTCGTCTGAGGCCCCATTGGTTATGGTTATTAGTTACAATTTACTAAATCCAGTAACCTACAGGAATGAGGTACCTAAATTCATCTAATTTGGTTAAGAATTTCAACAAATCCTTTTATTGTCCTGAATGACTTAATTTCCACAGAAAAGTCCTGAAATACATACAATGAAGGACTGATACTGGTTTCACCCTTGTTGTCCAACACAATAAGGTTAGCTAAATGTGCCTCATTTAAGTTCAAATGAGTCTTTTCACATTTTGCAAACAGGAAACTTTCAACTGTTTTGAATTAAAGCCCCCACTCCCCAACCAGGCACAAGTTAGTTATGAGTTTGGAATATATTAGTTAGTTTTATTCAAGGTCTTTCCCTGAACATTGCTCAGTTGATTTAGAAATGTTACTTGTGTGGGTAAAATACGCAATTTTGTGAATGTGCATTAGGAACCTTTGTATATGCATCCATATAGACGAAAATTCCTTAGGTTATGCTTGGGTTCATGCCATTGCATTAATGATTTGGTGAAAAATGGGTTGCTTTACTTTTGCTTATGATTTTAAGGAGATAGATCTATGAGGTCACCAGACTCTGCTATCTGCACTCATATGAGACAATGGCACAAGGCTCTTCAGATATTCCTTTCCATTCCTGAGCTCACCACTTCAGATAAAGATGAGAGGACAATTATCAGAAGGAAAGAAAGAAAGCCGCAACACGGAAAGCTATAATATCAGCAATAATTTGTGGAAGCTCACGTCTATTTATCTGTAATGTTCAAACATTATTGCACAGATGTCATCCTTTTCCAAATTATGGTCTATGTCAAGGATCAAATAGATAAACACATTCACTCAACCAGAGACACAGAACAGAAACCGGCAGGCAGTCCCAGGCTCCATAGAGGGGATGTGCAGGATAATGAACCTTTTGCCTTTACCACAGGGGCTTGATTAGTTCTTGCTGATGAACTGCTGGTAGCTAACTGACTACTGTCACATTTGTCATCTCTTGAAGATACTGACTCTTCTTTGCTTTACTTACAAATTACATAACTTAAGGTGTCAACTTCAACAGAAAAAAAAACAGTTACTTCGAGGATGGTAAAGGGCACAGCAAATAACAAAATGATCTATTTATTTTGAAGAGATACATTGTTATTAATAGCAAAACATGTTATACCATAAATCACTATTTATAACTCTACAGCTCAAAGGAAAAATTTAATAAATGGGATAGAGCAAATAATTAGCTACTAGAACTCCAACATAAGCAAAACATAAATCTGTAGGAATTATATTTTAACCATATTTTAATAGATTTTACTGATATCTATGTGAATGTAATGAATCATCTCATCAACATGTTACTCAAAAGCTATAGCCTGATGAATACTCGTACAGGTTTAAGTTTTAAGTCATGGTTGGCAGAAATCTAGAACTTTTCATCCTTTACTTGGTCCTCCATCCATCCATCCATCCATTCATTCACATAGCCACCTGACAGCGTTCTTGAATAGCAGCATACTTTGTTCCAAACATTGTGTTAAGACTTGTTCCATTCACACAGGAAACTTCCCAGTACAAGGTAGAAGAAAGGAATTGGTTGAAACACAACATGATTTATGTGCATATCATGTATGAATGTTGGTGAGAGAAGGGCAACAGAGAGACCATGATGATTCACTGTGGAAGAGTAAAGAACTAGATAAAAGGGACCACAGATGCAGCTAGAGCCCCTAAGGCAATTCCTATATTATTGGGTGAGGACTTGGGAAATGATTAGAAATGCTTTACCAAAACTCCACAGACAAATGTATCCGAATGGAAAGAAGGGACATCTGTTCAGTCAAAGGATAAAAGCAATCAGGCAATTGGGAGAGTGAATTGTTTGTTATCAATTCAGAGGGAGCTGCACTACCTTATTCTAAAAATAGATAGGTAAGGGTAAAAAAAGATAAAGACTGCATGTTAGCCAATGAGATTGGGATTTAGGAAATCATCAATCACATGTAAAGGCCTTGAGTTCAAAACAGGGATGAAGCTGAACCAGGATGACCAAGCCTAGTTTACAAAGACCTTGGGCATCTGTATTGCCTGCTAAACCTATCCTGACTGCCAACGAAATATACTCACATTGTTTTAGTGGAAATATATGACAGAAGAGAATGGAATGTTTTAGGAAGTTGAGAGATGTAGTAGAAGAGAGATTCCTGTTTACAGACATTGGCTCACTGTCAAGAAAAAGCTGGAGGAGTAAAGACAGAGTTTAATGATTGAAGAACAGAAGCCACAAGCAGAACTAAAGAGACAGAAATAAAAAATAAAATGCCTGCTAGAAGGATGAGCTATGAAGCATAAAGAATACATTTTTCCTCTGGTCTGTGCATCAGAAAATATTCAGAGGTTAGGTTTTATGTCATAAAGACTACAAAATTACAGAGATTCATGGGCTTTCTCTTGTCAACATTCCTTAAGCCTTAACCATTGACCTTCAAAGTTAATTAAAAACCAGTCAGTTCCACAGGAAGAAAAACATGCTCAAAGACACACATGCCCCACAAATTTTACAAAACTTACATCTCACACATATAATACGTTTGGTGCTATGTTCTAGGAGTGTATCTATTAAAAAAATTGTCGATTAAATTCTATATCATTTATTCTACTTCTGCATTTTTGTTTATTATTAATTATTTTATTCATTTACATTTTAAATATAACACCCTTCCTGGTATTCCCTCCAGAAATCCCCCACCCCATCCCTCTCCCTTTTGCCTCTATGAGGGTACTCCTCTACCTACACACCTGCCCTTCCTCGATGCTCTAGCATCCCCCTATGCTGGGCATCAAGCCTCCATAGGACCAAGGGCCTCCCCTCCCATTGATGAGGCCATCCTCTGTTACATAAATATCTAGAACCATGGGTCCCTCCATGAATATTCTTTGGTTGATGCTTTAGTCCCTTGGAGCTCTGCGGGTCTAGTTAGTTGACATTGTTCTTCCTATTGGGTTGCAATCTCCTTCAGCTCCTTCAGTCCTTCCCTTAGCTCTTCCATAGAGGTTCATGATCACCTGATCTTTGACAAAGCAGCCAAACCACTCAGTGGGAAAAAAAGACAGCATTTTTAACAAATGGTGCTGGTTCAACTGGTGGTCAGCATGTAAAAGAATGCAAATTGACCCATTTTTATCTCCTTGTACAAAGCTCAAGTTCAAGTGGATAAAGGACCTCCACATAAAACCAGATAAACTGAATCTAATAGAAGAGAACACATCAGCACAAGGGAAAATTTCCTGAACAGAATATAATGGCTCAGGCTCTAAGATCCACTATTGACAAATGGGACCTCATAAAATTAGAAAGCTTATAAAAGGAAAAGGACACTGTCAAAAAGACAAAATTGTCAATCTACAGGTTGGGGAAAGATCTTTACCAATACTACATCAAATAGAGGGTTAATATCCAAAATATACAAAGAACTCAAGAAGTTAGACTCCAGGGAACCAACTAACCCTATTAAAAATGGGGTACAAAACTAAACAAAGAACTGTCAACTGAGGAATGTCAAATGGCCAAGAAGCACCTAAACAAACATTTAGTCATCAGGGAAATGTAAATAAAAATGACCCTGAGATTCTACCTTATACCAATCATAACTGCTAAGATCAAAAACTCAGGTGACAGCAGATACTGGTGAGGATGCGGAGAAATAGGAACACTTCTCCACTTCTGGTGGGATTGCAAGCTAGTAAAACTACTTTGTAAAACAATCTGGTGGTTCCTCAGAAAACTGGAAATAGTTATACCTGAAGAGCCAGCTATACCACTCTTGCTTATATATCCAAAAATGCTCTAATATATAACAAGGACACATGCTCTATTATGTTCATAGCAGACTTATTTATAATAGTCAGAAGCTGAAAATAACACAGATGTCTTCCAGCAGAAGAATGAATACAGAAAATGTGGTATGTTTATACAATGGAGTACTATTCAGCTATTATGAACATCAGGACTTCTTAAACAATTTTTGCATGCCTGCTTTCCTCCCTCTCCCTTTTCTTTCTCTCCATATATCTGCATATTATTTACATATCTAAATATATACTTATATATAATAATGTATAATTTTATATTATGAAATACGTGGTACTTATCAAATAAAAGACAGAAAGGGAGTGAAAGTGGATGGGACTGGAAATGGGAGGAACTGGGAGTCATAGAGGGAAAGGAAACAGTAATCAGGATATATTTTATGAGAAAAGAATGAAGTTTCAATAAAAGGGAAAGATAATTAGAAATGAAAACCAGTTATATTGCAAAGCAACTATCACAATATTAAAAGTACAATATGGTAATAGGTCTAATAACTGTTATAATTTGAAACTACTAACGAATGTGAAGACTTATATAAGACACAATTATAATAAAATATTTAAGGGTTATTGATTATGCAGTAACAGTTTTTCCTACAGTAGTGTGATTGCCTATATTCATAATTAAATACAACGCTGTATTTTGTCAAAGTTAATGAGCACTCCTTTGCATTTCAACCAATAAACAGTCATGTAAATCCTGCTATTGCTTCGACATGTCTACCTTGGGCTAAGACTCTTAGGAAAAAGAGGTCTTCACACTTTTTCCTGCCTCTCTCTTTCCATCTCATTTCACTCATATTCACACATATCTTAAGCTATTTGTAACAGGTGTGTTTCTCCTGTCATTCACAGTTCAAACTCTTCTAAATATGACATTTTCCTCTTTCTACAAAGTTTTAAGTATCTGCAAATTGATCTTTTGTTGTGTTCAAGCCTCTGATGAAATCCTCTTCATGGCAGGACTATCCTGAAGTATGTCTTAATCCTCCATTCTGCTTTTGCTCCCATTTAATAAACATTGTATCATAAAGTTGGTTGCTTATTTGCTTAATAACTGCAACAACAATACCGTCTATGAAGCTGAGATTCCTCTTGTTCCATAATTTCACAATGGTCAACATTGAGCAAGTACTCAGTTAATTCTTGTTGAGACATAACCCCACAAGTTGAGATGAGTTCTACATGTGTGGTATAAGGAATGTCCTGGGGACTGAGAGGAGAGATCTCTTCTCAAAGGTAGAACTTCCACAGTGCTATCTTATCGTTACTGGAGGATTGAAAAAGTGAACAAACTCAATCTTTTTCTTTGGAAACATATTTAGGTCTGTTGAGATTTGAGAGTTTATCCCTTTGAATCATATCTTGGGATTTCGATGCCTAAAATCATGTCAAGAATCTTGTAGTTTTGAATTCCAGAAGTAATTATTCATTGATGTTCTTTCCTCATGACTAGAATAATCCTCTTGTTGATAAATGACTTTGCTGTAAAGGCAAATTTGTCTGATGTACTTGATGTGTATCAGTCTGTGATATTCTTTGCTACTTACATTGCAATAAGAAGACCCTTACTCAGTACGAAGTAGACATGTCATCGTGATTATGCTGTCTAGGCTAACATTATAAGTTACTATGCTTTGTTTTGTTGTTTGTCATTGTTGGGTAGAGAATTTTCTAAGAAGCCTCTGAATCTTGATTATGTAAATAACACAGGTGGCATTGTCATAAGCACATAAACATTTGTAAAAATGAATACCGTCAACAAAAATCTGGGAAGGTAGGGCTTGAATAGCATTTGTATTC
Organism: Rattus rattus; assembly: GCF_011064425.1. NCBI lineage: Eukaryota > Metazoa > Chordata > Mammalia > Rodentia > Muridae > Rattus > Rattus rattus. The sequence continues at coordinate 57,130,524 of NC_046164.1, read as the reverse complement.
ACATAACCATGTGGTGTCTCATAATGTAATTTTGATTTATTTTTCCCTAAAACATGTTACAGCCATTCAAATCAATCAGGATGGAAATGTAACATTTGAGTCATAACCATTTGACTCTTTATCCGTCATTCAAATGGATTTTGAATTTCTATATAAACCAGACTTGAGATAAGAATGGTTTTATGTTAATTGAAAAGGGTTTCAAAATGAAATGTCAACAATCTCTATCTTAAAATTGCATGCTCATATTAAAAATCAGAAGCAGACACAATTTTAATTAACCTCTGACATGTAACCATACACTTGGTAAGTGGGCATTTCTGTTTGCCCTTTAAGGGATATGGTCAGTAAGTACAGATTATGTTCCAAATTATGTTATATGCCATATAAGAGCATAACATGAGGTATACAATGGAGGAATTTCATGGGCCATGTAACAAGTAAAATAATCATTCACTTAGTTATTGATGAAAGTTATCCATTGGCAGAAACAAAGATAGACAACAGCTCTTTCTTTATTTCTTCATACATGTCTTACCTGAGGGCACAGGTATGTTTGTTCTGCTATATTCTATCAATGGAGAAAGATAATGAACAAGCATCTCATGCATTTACATACATATAATACTCTGAAGACAAATAAGCAGGTAAAAGAATAAGAAGAATTTAGTTCACACAGATCTTAAAGACAACCTAATTTAAATCTGCATCCTACCAAATACTTGCATCTCAATAGTCCAGCTGAACAAAGAACTGCTCACACCACTACACCATCTGTAGGGAACCTCAAATCTCAGGCAGCAAGGATTACTTTTGAAATCCTATCTCCCTTAGTAAGTTATTCCTTCTAAGAGGCTCTTTTTCCAGTAGAATGTCCAAGACGACATTCTTCCCCTCAGTATATTGATATGATTTTCTGAGCTTCAATTCCCATTCCCTTGTTAGAGGAATTGTTAAATTTGTCAAGAAAGGCTTTCTGGCTTCCCTGTGTCATTTTTTAGGGAAGCAGGTAGAAGTATGGATTATAGAATAGACATAGTTGAAACAGGAACAACAGGAGGATTAAAGAGAAGAATCTTGAAGGTAAAACCACTTGGCTCTTCATCCTACAAGCTTGAGGGAAAATATCTTTGTATTATTAAGACATGTTTCCTCAAAAACCTACTTCTGTTATGGGTATTTTTCTTCACCAAGTCTTTATAAAGGACATAATGGGGTGGTTATCAATAAGATGTATACAGGACATGCATAGTATATACTTGCTGATAAGTGGATACATCAGACAGTTCCTAAGAAGTTAAACAAGAAAGAAGGCCCAAGAAAGGATGCTTCAATCCCACTTAGTAGGAGGAACAAAATAATCTTGCAAGGGAGAGGGAGGGAGGGTTCTGGGTGAGAGAGAGGAGGAGGAGGGAAAAGGGAGGAAGGGAGGATCAGTTATGTGGGAAGACAGGAGAGAAGCCCAGAGGCCCAAGAGAATGAATGAAAGTATGTGGCTGCCAGGAGTGGAGAACTCTAGAAAGTTCCAGATGACTGGGATGTGAGAGGCTCCCAGGACTCAATGGATGTGATCTTAGCTAAAAGGTCTGACAATGGGTAAAGAACCTGAGAAACCACCTCCAGTAGATAGACAGGGCTGAGCTCCCTGGCATATAATGAAACATAGGACTGCCCTGCCTGGCTCTGGTGAAAGAGGATGTAGCTAATCCTGTAGAGATTTGATAACCTAGGCAGTACAGAATCCCCTTCCTGGGGTGGTAGCCTCTCAGAGGTGGAGAGGCATGGGGATTGGGTGAAGAACTCTGTGAGAGCAGATCAAGAGGGCAAGAAACATGTATATAAGATATACATATAAGAGACATAAGTAAATAATGAATTTAAAGAGGAAAATAAATTTACAGAGAAAGTCTCCTTTAATTGTCCCAGGGTACTTCAGAATATAGATCAAGACTTACTACTAAAAGATAGCAATGTGAAACTGATATTTTAGTAGAGATGAATATTTGCATAGTTATTAACCATTATGCAAGGTATCTTTAAACAGAGCAGTTAATTGGGTTGATATCTATCATTCCAATCATAGAATTCAGGAATACATGGGTCAGAGTGAGTCAGAGAGGAGACATTGTTCTCCCCAGTCCTGTATAAGCTTCACTAATAAAAGTCTTTTCTGAATCAACTCCATCACCAGAAACTCTCCAGCTCCAGCCTCAGACACATTTTTCAGTACACAACCCAAAATTAACTACTTATTTACTTTGGCCATTAGATAACTGGTTTCATAAGTCTTTTCTCTCTTCGTATTGTAAAAGTATAGGATTATGGCTATTGCAAGACTGCAATGAAAATTAAACCACGGTCATTAAAGTGCCGCCAAGCTTAGTGGAAACCTTGTTCATACTGTTCCCAGGACCAAGGCACTCAGGTGAAGAGTGACTTCATGGCTATCAGCTTGGTAGAAACATGGAAGAGTTTCAGCAAGTTTTACCCACAGGGTGGATTGCTACTGAGGCATACAACTGCTAAAATAATTTTCAAAGGATGAGAGAAATGTTGCATTGCCACATTTGGCTAGTTCAGTGTTTTGAAAAAGTAACTTATTTCCACACTGACTTATTTTCTTAAATACTAGAAACAATTTTTCTTTTATTCTGCTTTGAAACCAAAACAAGGATATAGATAACTGAAGGCCAAAGCCATCCATATAATGTTTCCTTCTAAATGACCCAATCACCTGAATAGTTTACTGTTGCATTTTGGAAAACAAGTTTTATTTATCCTGATGCTATATTGTAATGACTAATAGTCAACATGTACAAAGTAGGACTAAATAATTTTTAAAGAGTTTGTTTGTAGTTAGTTTGGAGCTGTCATCTTTATGAGACTGAAAAAAACCCACTAATCTTACAGAGAAGAAAATGCCTTTTCCAGTTGAATTCCCCATCAAGCTGAGATGTAAAATGTTAATTCTGTTGCAATGTTGATGAATTCTGATGCTAAAAATACTCATTTTAATGCACCATGAAATACTTAAGTTCGAGGTTATTTGTAACTATTAGAATATATTTCAACTCTTAGAATAAATGCGTTATTAAAATGCACATTTGAATGAGATGGAACTCTGAGACCCAGTAGTTAAAGTTGCTACATCCTCAATAATAGTAATTAAAGCTTACATCTCATCACTAATAAAATGACAGAATGAATATTATTTATGCTTGATTCAAATTCAAATTTATTTTAATAAAAATATATAAATGCCACTGAACCGAAAGTCAACATAGTTTCCCAAATCCATTAAATGAAGGTTATGTACAAATCTGAGGTAAACAGAGGCAGAAAACGAATCAGGATTCTTTCTTGGAGTCAGTGTGATGAAGACTCATTCTCACAGCTAAACTCTGCAAGTTAAAATTGGTTGTGAATGCGATCCTTTGGTTTGTTTCCTCTGTGTGAAATGTGACCATGGATCCCTGCATACTAGGTTTGTGCTGTTAGATTGAGCACAGAAACATCTTGCTCTTGGCTTTCTATAAACCAGGAAGCACAGGCTATCTTTTCTAAAATATTCTTTGAAATTAAAACATAATTACATTGTTGCTATCCTTTTCTTCCTCTCAACCCCTTCCATGCCACTCTCCCTTGATTTCTTTCAAATATATGGGCTTTTTCTTTAATTGTTACATATGGATTGTTTAAGTGAAATTTACTTATTGGGCTGACAATACTCCCCACAGAGAGCTATAATCCAGCAACCCAAAACCTTAAAACACAAGCGTGAGAAACCCTGTTGTGAATTGTTGATCAAAGTTGTTCATTAAATTCTCAAAATAATACAGGCTATTGCATGGTTGCCTCCCAGGGATGAAAGGTAAGTCCCAATTCCTGAAAACACTCATGGTACAGCGCCCCACGCTGGATATTACCTGAATGTCTGTTCTCTGTGGACTAGCATTTTGGTGCCAGAAGGTGGCATGCAGACTGAATTTTAAGGGCTTTCTCAGCTCCCTCTCTAGTGCTGTGTGAACTGACTACATCATATTGCTCTGTTACAAACACTTGTACTTGAAAGCTGTTCTTTCAATTATTTCTATTTCAGGGAGGGAAGGTCACCCTCCCTGTGGTGGTTTGAATGAGAATGACTTCCATAAAGTCATATATCTGCAAGCTTAGTTACCAGTTGGTGAACTGCTTAGAAGGCTTAGGAGATGTAGTCTTATTGGATTAGTAGTGTCTTTGCTGGAGGTTTTCAAAGCCCACAACAGGAACAGGAACAGTCTCTCTCTCTCTCTCTCTCTCTCTCTCTCTCTCTCTCTCTCTCTCTCTCTCTCTTCTCATTTTTTCTTTCTCTGCCTGCTGTCAGTGGATCAAGATGTAAACTTCTCAGCTACTTCACCATCTCCGTGTCTGCCTGTTTATCACCATGCTCACTAGGCTAAAAGTAATGGCTATGCCTCTCAAATTGTAAGCAAGCCCTAAATTAAATATTTTCTTTTATAAAAATTATGTTAGTTATTACATTTCCTTATGGCCATAGAACAGTGACTAATGTATTGCCTCAATGGAACAATGAATACTTTTGTTTTCATTCATCTTGGATTTGGTTATGTGATGGTTTGTATAGCTTTGGAAAGGGAGTGGTACTATTAGGGGGTATGGCCTTGTTGAAGTAGGTGAGTCACTGTAAAAGTGGGCTTTAATACCCTAGTCCTAACTGCTCGGAAGACAGTCTTCTCGTCGAGGCCTGCAGATGAATATGTAGACCTCTCAGGTCTTCCTGCACAATGCATGCCTGAATGTTGACATGCTCCCACCTTGATGATACTGGACTGAACCTCAAAACCTGTAAGCCAGCCCCAATTAAATGTTGTCCTTATAAGAGTTGCCTTGGTCTTATCTTCTTGGGTTTCATATGGTCTGTGACCCTCATAGAAGCAGGGATAGGAAGTTTGTGGAGGGGAAACTTGGAAGGGGGATAACATTTGAAATGTAAATAATTAAAATAACCAATAAAAGAAAATAAGAGTTGCCTTGGCAATGATCTCTGTTCACAGCAGGAAAATCTGACTTTGTATATTTTATGTTCTATATTATAAATGTCATTTAATTACTATGTCATGAGTACTAATTTAGTAAAAACAAACAAACAAACACCATGGAGAATTCTTGTAGGCTATGTGCTGACTGTAACCTGATGATTTTCACCTAATTATATAATCTCTTACCCAAATCTGGGTAAGAAATTGGCTTGATACTATCCTTTAGTATATCAAGGTGAAGAAGGTATATATACATCATGACAATTTGTAGACTAGGAGGACTTATTCTGTTCTTCTTCTGGTCTAACACCCTCCATACTCACATAGCTTTCTCTCTTTAGTTATGAAGAAAACATTTGCCTGGAACTCAATATTCACAAGAAGTGAATGCCACTATCAACATGGACTGTGAAGTGAACACCACTATCAACATGGACTTTGAAGCAGATCTTTACTCAAGCAGGGCCTCCTAATGCTGCAACATTTTAATACAGTTCCTCATGTTGTGGTAGCCCATAATCACAAAATTATTTTGTTGCTATCTCACAATTTCAACTCTTGCTATTGCTATGAATTGTAATGTAAATACTTGACAGTCAGGATTTGATATGCAATACACAGGTTGAGAAACACTGCTTTAAATGAAAGCGAACCCTGGTGAATATGTTCATGGCTACTAAAGCAAGCCCTAGTGTTTCATCCAACGTTACACCCAGATCTCCTAAATTTACCTGGACTTCTTGTGTATAGACTAGGGAATTTGTTTGTTTAGGTAGCTATTTAGTTAGTTAAAGTTTAAAACAGAAATAACAGTTTTGTTATACAGCAAGAGATAATAAAAACATTCATGCCCCTTTTTCTTCAGCTGTAATTTTTATGTATGAGCTGAGTAAGGAATGGGAGGAGCAAGAGGACATGAGAGAAATGAGAGAGAGGTGTAAGAGGGAGAGAATGATGTAAATAAAATACTCATATATAAAATTCTAAAAGAGAATTAATAGAAATATACACAGGTGAACGTAAATAAGTCAGGGCAGAGGGAATGATTCAGTGGGCAAGACCACTTGCTTGGTTCATAAGTAAGAACAAGTGCGTTTGTATCTCTAGCATGAGGAGCTCCTGGTTTAGGGAGAGACCTTGCCTCAAAGGAACAAGGCTGAGGACAACACAGTAGAGAACCTGACAATCTCCTCTAACCTCAGTGTGTGCTCACAGTCACATACACCTACACATATATGTGTGAATATATAGTAAATAATATGTCACACATGCCATAAATAAGCATAAATGAAAGTTAAATAAAGTGGTTTTTTTCCCCAGGAAAAACATAGTTCTTCCATTTTACCAGAGAAAGAGAAACATACAAATGGTTGAGACAAATAGTTATATAAACAAAGTAGAGAGGAGAAAAAAAATGAAAGCATCAAAGATATACAGGTCCAGTAAAGAGAATGCATCTTAGAGCTTTCTAAGGTAATGATTTTTTTAAATATAAGGTCTGGCTCCGCCTCAATTTATTCTAATATTCCCAGACCTTGATATTGTAGGTAATGCTAATGCAATATCAGGTATAATTTCTTTATGAACCATGTATTACAACTCTGGTGTTGAAGCATAACTTTGCATTATTTGTCTCAAAACAACTCTATTGAAAATGTGTGTGTGTGTGTGTGTGTGAGTGTGTGTGTGTGTCTCTCTCTCTGTGTGTGTGTGTGTGTGTGTGTGTGTGTGTGTGTGTGTGTGTGTGTGTGTGTGTGTAGTTGGGGAGGGGAACACCCTTGTAGAAGAAGAGGAGGAGAATGGGATAGGGGGCTTATGTCCGGGAAACCGGGAAAGAGAATAACATTTGAAATTGAAGTGTAAATTTAAAAAATCCAATAAAAAGAAAAAGAAAAGAAAAGAAAATATGTGTAAAGGGCAAAGAAGAGGTGAAAAAGGTTGGCAAGTTAAGCCAAAGGCATTGCCATTAACAAAGGAAGACCACAGCAAATGTCTATCCCATGACTTGAAGATTTCAGTGGTTGGGATGGCATCAGCACCTAGCAATATTTTCTCTCCAGATCTTGTGAATCATCACATGTAACTCAGCAAAGAGAACAAAGGACTGTTTTCAGAGATTTTGAAAATACTCTGAGGAGTTTGATTAAAGAAGAAGAAATGTTCCTGCAAGTAACAGCAATATCATAATCAGATGAAAACATTGTATAATGAAAGTAGGACTTATTCTCTGGGATACCGTAGTTAATTAATTCGGGTGTACATGAGGCAGACTAGAGGGCCTGAACTTGAAAGTCTATGGAAGGGTCAAGGATATCATTACTCTCCTACCATTGAGTGATTTGGACGGCATCATACATGGCTGAAGTCTAAAACATCATGATTAGAAGTTTTGAATCTCAGCCAGTTCATGAAGAAGTGTTTAATTGTCAATTATGTTTCATTTGAAAAGTCTTGGCACACTGCTCTGTGTTGAAGCATTATCTTTTAAGATATAGCACATAAACGCATTAGCTGAACATTCTTAGTTTAGGGCACAGCACATGACCATGGGGTGCCTGTGACTCTTCCACTCCTTACTGTTGCTCCTGTTAATCAGGGAAGGATGTGAAGGGATGAAAAGGTTACAATGCATTTGTCCTGTGTCCTGAAGTTTTCAAATTACACATGCACTGTCCCAACACTGGTGATCTATAAAACAGTTTTATAGCAAAATCTGGGAAAAATTATTTAAAGGGGAGAACTTGTACTCGATGGAAAAGGAAATGTAAAAATGAAACTAACATTTCTAATAATCACCAATCAAATTTGGCTTGTAAGTTAAACTTAGACATTCAATATCACCATTTAAAATGCAATTATGAAAATATAATAACTTCCCATTTCTTTTGTCTTTCATCCAAGTTTCTCCATATTATTTATTAATTATTTCTTGAAGGGACCCCAGAGGTAAGGATTATACAGCTAAAACTCTGGGTGTACAGATTTGGGTACATTAGCTGAAGTGACCAAGTTTGAACTTCAAATAATAAGAAAACGAGTATGGTTATTTCCACAGACCAAATTTTAGAGTTGGAAGAGAACATTCAGATGATCTAATTCAGTCATTTTATATTACGTAAAATAAAAGCCTAAAAGATAGGAAATGGGTTGTAGGAGCAGATAGCCAATAGGTACCCCCCACATTTCTGTAGTTAGGCATTTGTTATCAGTCATTACTTGACAATATGGACCAACATATTAAGCAAAGCGGTGTGATATTATTTATTAGAAATGTGATTTGGTTCCATTTGCTACAGAATATTGACATGGCGCAAAGAGCTTTAGCAGTAAAAACGATGTTCTTTGTGTATTATACTTTAGGAATCTATTCTAATGTTCCTGGAGAGGGAAGATAGAGCAAACAGACGTAAGAAGGTGATATTCATGAGACTTAAGGTGGGTACTTTCACAACCTGTTTGGACAAAATTTAAGTGAGCGGGAAGCAGTACAGAAGATAAACATGTATCGTCTCCTTTATCTAAAAATCACTTAAATGTGTAAGTACATTTTTTGGTTGAAATTTCATGGGAAAACTAAGTGTCAAGACAGGTAAACCATTTTAAGCCAAACAAGCATTAAATGTTCGAATATGACAGCAAATTTTCCTAGTTGTCTTATGATCTTGTATTATATTTTTATATTCACGAGATGCTATGTAACAACTTCATAGACATTGCAGTTGAATTGGAAGATCTCCTTCCATTATTTAATAATTGGTCCCATTTGAACATAAACTCATATCTGGGTTGAAAGTCCTAAACCCAAATATGAGTGTAGAGGAAGAGTGTAATTGCTTCTCCGCCTTCATGGAGGTAGATCCAGGTATCTGGAAACCAATGAATTTTTTTTTTTTTTTTTTTGCTCTACTGCCTGATCACAGAAGCGGTCTACCATCTTGGATGACTTTTCCTTTTCCTTTGGTCTCATTTTCCTACTAAGCTTCGCATGCGTAGTAAGCTAAACATCTTAACACAGAGCCGTGTGGACAGGATTGTTTAGAGTGCAGAGTGGCAGTTCGTTGTTTATGTACTACATCCAAGCATGATGTTGTCCCAATAACCAAAGACACTGTCCTGTGCAAGTTCTTTTCCTGTGATGATTTTTTAATAAGGAAAGGTTAGATGTGGTGTCTTCTTCATATTCCTTCAGGCTTTGGAAGGAGAACTTTACTAAACTGTAGATTACTAAAACTACAGAGAAAATAGGAAACTTCAGAAAGAACAAAGCATGGTAGTTCTTTCTCACATTATATTTGTACAAGAAGAATTCTCTACAAGGCCCCATTAACATATTTAAAAATATTGAAAAATTCTCTTCTTGCTCAAATCTTTCAGTGTTTAAAAAAAACAAGCATTAAAAAAAAACCCAAAATTCTCAGTACTAGAATGTTCTACACAGTAAAAAATGACTTCCCTGTAGGTACAGAGCAATCTTTCTTTATATTTATCATGGTATTTTTGCTTATTTATCTCTGCATAAATGATGACGAACATATTTCTTCAGTGGATGTTTAATCTTCCTCCCCAGTAATTATCAATCACTGAAAAGTGCACATCCCATAAAACAAGAATGGACTATTTTTCTGACTTTACCCATGGATTCTTAAAGGAATATGAGCGATGTGGATTCATAAACTTTCCTTTACCAAAATGCATAAAACAGCTTTGGATTTTATGACTTTCAGAAATTAAATTTTCCTGTATATTATAGACAAGAAATATATCTTTATATGCTGGGATAACAGCCTGCTGGGAAGTAGTATTTAATAGAAGTTATAGGCAGAATTAGTTGTATGGCTTAAAAAAGTTGGTGGTCAGAAGCCATTCATTAAAGGAGACACTAATAGAGTAAGTTCTTAATGCCGGAATTTGGAAGGTTGTGTTAGTGCCTTAAATCTCTTGAAAGCAACTCACAGTATATATCTAAAATGTTAAATTTTATGAAATATGTATATTATAAATGAATTTATTATATTCCTATGGTCTTATATGTTATAAATAAATTATAATAGAATAAGTTGTACTTTATTACAAACATTTTTTATCTGTAGACATATCTTCTACTTTTTGCAGAAAAACTTCATATGTACAAGACTGTTATAGCTCTTCAAATTTTTTGAGAAACTAGCTTTTTAAGCATAAAAGATTTGACTCAAGGAGTTCAAATCCAGTTGAATAATAGAATAGAATATAAATATTAGAAATTAAATTCAATGCTCTTATAGAAAAAATAGACACTAGGTATAAATATATATATATATATATATATATATATATATATAACATACATTGTTAGAACATTGTAATCCCATAATACAATATAGGATTATTCAAATAGTTAATCAGTTACTTATTAGTTAATTAATTTGTATAATCCAAGATGTAGGATAATTATGAAGTGAGAGTGTTGTTTTATATTTCTTTATAAATCCTTTTCCATGTATGAACTAACTTTTACTATCCTCACTTTTATTTCAATACACCACTTTTTAACTTAATGCACGAAACAGAAATACACAGAGAAATTTTGATAGTCAGCTAGCACTTATGACATCAGTGTCCTAGTATGACGCTGGGTGCTAGAATAAATAGCTTAATAACCAAAGTACTAATCAATATTATTAATGTGTTACCTCAGGAGAAATTATTATTCTTATAGTAGAAGCCATTATGTCTTTGTTATACGCTAAGTAGACTCTGTGCTTGAAGTTGCTTAGGTTGCTTTATAGTATGTTTCTTATGACAATGAAGAGTGTTATAATAAAGAGAACTGTCTATGTTATTTTGATACCTATGAAGACCTAAAGATGTCACTACAACTGTATTATTACCAATAAATAAAATATAAAACAAATGTAAAAATAACTCCATATTGTGAATCACAGCACTATGATCCCAAAACACAAACTTCAGTTTGGGCATTTGACAGTACTAAATTGAAAATATGTTTTTTTTTTTGGTTTGGATTACTTAGAGCATTTTATAACCATTATATGCCAACCTTGTGACAAAGGGCAGGGAGGCCAACTCTGTGCCCTTTCTGGAAGCAAGCCTTGTGCCCTGCCCTAGAAATGTGAAAGATGAGTATGGAGCACACACTTAACCTCTGGGTATTCCAACTTTCCTATCATCTATAAGATGAGAATAACACTTGCCATCCATTCCACAAAGGGGTTGAAAGGGACTCAGAAAGGCCACAGGAACCACTTTGAACTTCTCATAAGTAAGCTTTTATAGAAGTACAAAGCATCACATCAAAAGCTCCATTCACAACCCTCTGAGACATCCGTGAGCTTCCTGGATAGGATAATGTGTAGACCTGACACTGAGTGTTTCTTTTCATTAAAATAATTGCCATAGCAATTTCTTTTCTTTTTACCTTGGACATTATTCACATGGACCTTTGTCGAATCCTGTCACCCCTTCTCCGATCACCATGAGGGGTCTCAAAGGCTCCTTTTTTTGTACATTCAACTTCATTATGCAGTCACTTGTACAAAGTGTGTAACCTTCTACTTTGCTCTTAAGGTATGTTCAGAAAGAAATCTTGGAAAAGGAAAGTAGAATGTCTCCCTAGGTTATTTATTACTTTAGGTACTGTATCTACATTTGACCCAGGACAGTACTAAATCTCTTATTTCATTGACCCTTTATTTGTCTGGAAACATTGCTTTTTGCCCTAGTTATTGGGCCTGAATTATTGAAACGCATCCATCTCTATGGACACTGGGCAGAGATGTTCCATTAGTCTTATAAAGGGATTGTGTTTGTGGAAAAGTGTTAAAATTACAAAGCAATTCTAATCTTTTACTAATACTTTAAACAGATTCTCTCTACTAAAATCCCCTCAGTCTACTCATTTGGGTAGGTTAACCCAGAATCTCTTGCACGTGTTACTTGTTAGAGATGCTTTAAGAGTAAGTGTAAACGCAGGCTCACTGAAGCAGTTTTGCAAGGACCAAATAAATATCTATCCACTGACAAATTGTTAAAAAATTATGCAAGGTTATGTTATGTAGATATAAGGAGGAATAATAGAAGTTATTAATGTGCTATAACATAGATGGATATCAAAAGCAGTAAGGGAAAAACTTAGTTACCCAAGGTCAGATGTTTTAAGAATCCCTTATGTGAAATATCCAGAATTGGTACAAGGCCAGATATAAACTGTGAATTGTGGTTATTAGGAGATAGTAGAGGAGAGAAGTAGTGAGCAAGTTGTGTATCAATTTCTGTTTCTATTTTGAGATGATGGTCACGTAGACCTGATTAGAGTGGTGCATATTCTACACTATATATGTGCCTGTATAATATAGAGCCAGACATACACATATGTCTCCATGTACATACTCATATATGTACAGGGAAATGCACACACACACACACACACACAGAGAGAGAGAGAGAGAGACAGAGAGAGAGAGAGAGAGAGAGAGAGAGAGAGAGAGAGAGAGCAGTTCTGAAGTATTTAATAAGTAGGCTGTGCTGAAACTCTTGCTCTAGATAATAAAACATGTGTATCCTATCAGTAGAGCTACAACTGTAGAGCTCTGGCCCCACACTAAGCTACTCTCTGGTTCAGAGGCCAGTTTTCAAGGGTCTCCTCAGTGTGAACTGTGTTTCTGCCAAAGAGATCCACAAGCTTGTTATAGATGCATGTCCTGATGTCTGTCATTGAACTATAGGAATAGAGAACTACTTGTCCTCGAGAGTCATTATGCATGATAATTCACTTAAAATCATTCTTCCAAAGGTATTTATATATTGGCCATTTATTTTACTTTACTTTGAATTGAGAAGTGAAATATAAATTGTGTATTAAAACTATAGGGGCTGTTTTGAATCTCTTCCTAGTATTTATTTTTGAGTGGTTTGTGCATATTATGTCTTTTAATCTTCTCAAATGATGGAAATTCTTTTTTCTCAGGAGGGGAAAGTAATTTTATATATTATATATTCATAGTAGGCGAAAGATAAATAACAATTGCAGTTTTTTACTCACAAACTCTTAAGGCCTTTCCTCCAACACTGATTTTTCAGTCTTAGTCTCTCCTCGAAGTCACTGTCATTTTAACTTTTTCTTCTAACAGAATCCCTGGAATCCTCACACCTGCTGACTAGAGACTGCCACTGATGGCTGGATTCTTTAACAGTCACTTCTCTATCAGCCTCCATGGGAAACTGCAGACATCATTGACTGCAGGGTTGTGACTGTGATCTGTGCCTCATCCATACCTGGAGCCCAAGATAATTTTAAGAGCCTCTGCCTCCTGACCCTGTCTAGTCTCCTGTGCTGTCTTGACACACTTGCCCATCTTTTCTAAAGGGGTAAGAAGGATTCAGAGGCCCTGTCGCTGCTTGTCCCAGCTCAAACCCCTAAGAGAAAGCTTGATTACCTTCACTGATTCCATCAATGTCTCTGCCCAGATATGTTTGTGCTCCAAGCCCATTTCTAAGCAATATATGAACCGGAAAGAGTATTTATTTCGCTTTTCTAAATAAGTTACCTTTAAAAAAAACAAAAACCAAACACCAAAAAACTTTCTTACCTTTTCCCCTTTTCTCATGGCACTACTCTCTTCAAAGTTATAAAAATTCATCTTCAGGCAAAATCCATTCGTTGATGCCAAGCTTTAGATCAGCGTCTGCCTAGTCAGTTAACTTTGAGAACCGCCCACCTCTCCTTCCCTAGCCTAGGGCATACTCAGCATTTCGTTTCTTTGCCTCTTTGTTTCTCTTTTTCATTTCCCCTTGATCTTTGACTTTGCTTTACCAAATACCTTAACATTTTTAGACCCTGATAACAAAACAATGAACGCTGTGGACTAGGTCAGAGGAAGAGCCTCCGTTTAGGCAGGCATACTCATGGCTTGAACCTCTTGGCTTTGAACCTCAGCAACAAGAAATGGCTCGAGACCCCATATGTACAACAATGCCAAGCAACCAGAGCTTCCAGGGACTAAGCCACTACCTAAAGACTATACATGGACTGACCCTGGACTCTGACCTCATAGGTAGCAATGAATATCCTAGTAAGAGCACCAGTGGAAGGGGAAGCCCTGGGTCCTGCTAAGACTGAACCCCCAGTGAACTAGACTGTTGGGGGGAGGGCGGCAATGGGGGGAGGGTGGGGAGGGGAACACCCATAAGGAAGGGAGGGGGAGGGGGATGTTTGCCTGGAAACCGGGAAAGGGAATAACACTCGAAATGTATATAAGAAATACTCAAGTTAATAAAAAAAAAAAAATCAAGAAAAAAAAGGAAAAAAAAAAAGAAATTGGTACATTGTTATACAGAATCAAAAGGCGCGATGTACATTTTTGGGATTTATACGCTGGATAGACCTATCTTGAGTATCTACCTCATGCCCTATGCTAGATAAATAAAAGATAATAATGACACATGCTTCTGTTTTCAAACTTCAACTATAAAGACATGTGCTGGTAATCATGGTGGGTTTTCTTTCATTTATGTATAAACCCATTTTCCATGAATTGAGTGCCTACAATACCTCTGATGCTTACTACCCTGCCACTGTCCAGCCACTGAGGACACAACATTGAGCACACCTAAGTTAGCATTGTCCTCATGCTGCTCTCTCTTAAGCAATAGTAACTATATATCTTATTAAACAACTGGAAGGAAGAAAATTATATTTTGAAGGGGAAGAGATCATAAAACACACTTAGGGCAGTGACATGTGGAAGTATCTTGTTATGAAACGTGAATAACAAGGACAGTCTTAATTAAGAGTCAGAAAAATTATTAATGAAAGGACCTTACAAGTCTTCCCAAAAATTTGAATATAAAGAGATATATTAAAAGAAGGTCATGTGAATTCTTACAAGTAATGTAATTTGGAGAGTTCTTTTACATCATGCTAATGAAGGAGCTTGGGTTTACTGCTAAATGCCAAGGAGAGTCACTGGGATGCTCTGGTAAGAGAATGTGGTACCCTACTCACTGTTCATTAAAATGTATCTGCAGTTTAGATATATTGTTGATTGTGTATAGGGTACTGTGGACCAGGAGGGTGAGCTATGACTCTACTGCAGTTGTGTCAGTAAGAGGTGATTTTATGTTAATATCTGATTGGTAGCAGTTTAGATGCTCTGAATTGGTACTATCTGGGTTATATGTTGTGTTATACATTGTCAGGATATAGACAAACTTGTTAATTTTGTAAACCAACATTTAAAGGTTTTAATTGTTATACTTTTGTTTTGACCATATGTCAAAGCCTGGTATATAAAACAGAGGCTTACAAATAGTAGGTATCATATTAGTAATTCTATTCTATTCTATTCCATTCTATTCTATTCTATTCTATTCTAAAGTAAATAAATAGCCTGAATACAGGCACTGGTAAAACTCCTATGCTTTGGCTTGAGCAGTTGCACTCATTGAAAATGTGCTTTCAAATGAGATAAAAATAGTAAAAGAGGCTATGTGTAAGAGGAAGTCCTCCATGGTTGGGATTTTCCATTTATACAACCTCATCGAAAGTAGAGGTATTTTATTCTTTCAAAATGTTTTCCATTCATTCAAAACCTCTCATTCTTATTTGGACTGAAACTAAACAAAATCTGTAGCTAATTTATTCACATATGCTTCCTTGATAAAACTCGTTTGCGGATCTTGAAGTCTTAGGGTTCCTGTTCTGGCTTCTGCCTCACACAGATTTTATCAGATTTCTATGATGCTAGGTATACTCTGTCTTGTTTATCATCATGACACAGATTAGGATCTTGAATACACTAGTCTATATACTGTAAGACAAAGTTGTTAAAAAGTGAAAATATTCGTGGTGGTTTAGAACAGGTTTTTAGGCCTATTAATAAAATTCCCCATGTTGTTTTGATTTTTTAGCTGGTTGAATGAGTCTGTCCACTGAATCAAATGTTGTTGTTGTTTTCGGTGGTGGTTTATTTATTTATTTTTATTCATTGAATTTATATTACAGTGGAAGCAATAGAACATTGCAGATGCAACGTTTAGCTTTTCAAAATTCTTATCCCACACTTAATTTTATTTTTAGAATAGATTAAGATGATAGAGTTAGGAGTTCTTGTCCTATGTCCCCTACGACTATCTACTAGTTAATCAGATAGATTTTCTCTGTTTGGTTTATGTCAGTCAAAAACTATCTATATTATCTAATCTGGCCTTCAACTCACAATCATTCTGTCTTAGATTCCAACTAGGATTAGAATTTTGTACTAACATGTCCACCACCAAAGAACATACTTAAGCAAAATTCCACCAACTGATTTATTGATAGTCATGTGGTTAGTGTGAGCAGGTTAGAGGCAAATAATTTTATATTCAACATGAAAAGAAAAAAGGTAAATTTAGAGTTTGGGTTATAATATTCTAATATCCCTACTGCAGACTAAGAGTTTAATATATATTCTTTGACTGAATAATTCCTTAAATAGTTGCTGTAGGGTTTCAAAGGATGTAGAATCATCTTATCATGTACACAGAAGCTATAGTAACCATAATCATTACTCTGTATTTTGTTAGTTTCCAGTTCTTCATGGACTTTGTGCTTATAAAATGAGAGTTATTATCAGAGAGGAAATAAATTATAGCCAGAAGTAATTCACGATGATATGTTTCATATTTCTTTAAGACAAAAATTCTTAAAGCACATAAATGTATTTTTCCTTTTCCTCTTTTTTTGGTTCAAGGAATACTTTATTAATTTTTTTAAATGTCCTCCATGTTAGGAGAAAATTCTGGCAGCTGCCAGGAGGAGGGGGAAAAAGTCAATTTTCTAAGTTAGAAATGGAATAGCAATACACAGTTTGTATATGAAAAATTCAAAATCATTCCCTAGATTAGAAGTGGGCTCGTGAGCGGAAGAAAATGCCCTCAGAGCCATTGCCTCAGTAACTACTGTTGACTTTACTTTTCGTATGTTTTCAATTTCCTGAACATTTCAAAGTGTTTCAGTGGCCTTTTACCCTGACCTCTGATCTGAATTCTCAGAGCAAAGCAAAAACACTAGTCAGGCTGAGATTGCTTTCTGACAGTGTTATCTGTCTCTCTTTGCTTCGAAACTTAAAACACTTTCCCTATGTATAGTGGAATGCTTTTAATCTTTCCGACTCATAATAATGAAACATTCCTGCATATGTATAAGGGTACAGAATATTCAGTCAGCTTCTGAAGTCCCTTGCCTCAACTCACTCTGGTTAGAGATTCTTATACAGAACTGTACAGAGGAGAGGGGTCATTCCTATTGACATTAAAGACCTGAAAATTTGCTGCTGCTGTTGCTGCTAACAAATACAACCAATATCTTTGAACCCTTATGATATTTCAGGTCTTAAGTTATTGAAATCATTAGTGATGTTTTGCAAATCAGTGAGGTAGGCAAAACTGTTGTCCTGATTTTGGAGGTGGTAATTAAAATGTTCAGAATTTGAATTATCTCCAAGTACCTTTGAATGCTTAGAACACCCAATTAAACTGAAATTTGAATCCAAAGAGAGCAAGTTATCAAACTTCTAGTATGAAACACTCCGAACTCCTATGGAGATACATGCTGGAGGAAGGGGGGGATGCTATTGTTTTCTATGTTCTGAACAAAGCACAGCTTTCAGTCAAGAACTCACAGTAGCTATGTTTGTCTGCAAAGACCTGCTAAGGATGAAGCCAGTCACAATGCCAGCTTATGTGGGGGTGGAGCTTATGATTCCCTATCAGTATCCTAGGAAGTACCGTTAGTTGATGATGACTTAGTTACAGGCTGTTGTTCTTCGGGCCTATGAGCCCTCATGGGTTACCTATGCTCCAGTGGATGATCTCTTTCCATGCAGGTACATATAGGCACCACAGATTTAACTCAATGGGATATTCATATATGGGCACAGATTCAGAGGACATGAGGAGGTATGTTGGGAGGTGTGGGGAGAACAGGTGGAAGAACACATCAGTTCATTATCTAATACCAAACTATTAGGCCTGAAATCATATACGACTAACATATGGAATTGGAAAGATTGAATTTTCATATATATATATTTATATATATATATTATATATACACACACATACAAAATACACACACACATATATATATATTCACACACATACAAAATGCACACACACACAAACACACACACACACATATATATATATATGTATATATATATATATATATATATATATATATATATGAATTTGAGTCAGAGCAAAAAGTATGTACAAAGGTGGGGTTTGAGATAAAAAGGGAATAATAAAAATTATTTTTTAAAAAATAATTAAAATAAAAAATCAATAAGAATATTTAGAGGTGGCATTGGCTATTTAACTGAAGAAGGTACAATGATCAGGAATTAAGGCTTGAGAGATATGAATTTGATTTAGTAGGAATGTAGCAAATATATACCTTTCAATCCAGAAAGTGTTCTTTTGGCTTAAGTGGGCTTTTATAACTGTTTTCACATGCTCATTTGAAATAGGCAAAGGACATTGTCAATAGGAAAAAATGGCAAGCAACACACTGAGTAAAGATGTAATATATACAAAGAACTCAAGAAGTTAGACTCCAGAGAACCAAATAATGCTATTAAAAACGGGGAACTGAGCTAAACAAAGAGTTCTCAACTCAGGAATATCGAATGGTGGACAGGCAGCTAAAGAAATGTTCAACATCCTTAGTCATCAGGGAAATGCAAATCAAAAAAACCCTGAAATTCCACCTCACATCATTGAGAATGGTTAAGATAAAAAACTCAGGTGACAGCAGATACTGGCAAGGATGTGGAGAAAGAGGGACCCTCCTCTATTGCTGGTGGAATTGCAAGCTGGTACAATCACTCTGGAAATCAGTCTGGAGGTTCTTCAGAAAATTGGACTTAGTGCTACCTGAGGACCCAGCTATACCACTTCTGGGCATATACCCAAAAGATACTCCAACATATAACAAGGACACATGCTCCACTATGGTCATAGCATCTTTATTTAAAATAGTCAGAAACTGGAAAGAACTCAGATGTCTTCAACAGAGGAATGAGTATCGAAAATGTGGTACATTTATATAATGCAATACTTCTTAGCTGTTAAAAACAATGACTTCATGAAATTCTTGGGCAAATGATGGAACTAGAAAATATTGAGTGAGGTAACTCAATAACAGAAGAACACACATGGTATGCATTCTCTGATAAGGGGATATTAGCCCAAAAGTTCGGAATACCCAAGATACAATTCACAGATCATATGAAGCTCAAGAAGAAGGAAAAATAGAGTGTGGATGCATTAGTTCTTCTTAGAAGGGGGAACAAAATACTCATGCAAGGAAATACAGGGACAAAGAGCAGAGCTGAGAATGAAGGAAAGACTATTTAGAGACTGCCTCACCTGGGGATCCATCCCATATGCAGTCACCAAACCCAGTTACTACTACTGATGGCAAGAAGTGCTTGTTGACAAGGACCTGATTTGGATGTCTCCTAAGAGGCTCTGCCAGAGCCTTACCAATACAGGTTAAGATCCTTGCAACTAATCATCAGACTGAGCACTGGCACCGCTAAGGGGGAGTTAAAGAACTGAAGGAGCTGGAGGGGTTTGCAACCCTGTATGAAGAACAACAACATCAACCAACCAGACCCCCCAGAACTCCCAGGGACTAAACCACAAACCAAAGAGTACACTAGGAGGGACCCATGGCTCCAGCTGCATGTGTAGCAGAGGATGGCATTTTCTGGCACCAATAGGAAGAGAAGCCCTTGGTCCTGTGAAGGTTCTTTTCTAGCAGTGTGGGGGAATGCCAGGGTGTTGAGGTAGGAGTGTGTGGTGGGGAGGGCGTGGGAGGGGGAACATCCTCATAAAAGCAGGAGGAGGGGGAATTGGAGAGGGGAGGACCAACTGGGAAAGAGGATAACATTTGAAATGTAAATACATAAACACCCAATAAAAAACAAGGAAAAAAAACAAGTAACATCACAGTTGTTTTTAAAAAAGTTATTTTTTCTGTAACTTCAAAGAAATAGTCTTCAGTTCAGATTTATTGCTGAATTATTACTAAAATTCAATTTACTAAAACTAAGATATGTATATTATATCTATATCTATATATAGATACAGATATATAAACACACACAAATCTTCTCTGGGATTCATGCATAACAGCTAATAAACTATTTGAAAGTACTGCATTTTTAATGTGCATTTAACACAGAAATTTTAGTTGTTTAATTTTTACATACGTGGGCTGTTCCATGTCCCCCTGTACATATATAGCAGAGGACTGCCTTGTCTGGCCTTAATGGGAGAGAATGTACTTAATCCTGTAGAAACTTGATGCCCCAGGGAAAGAGAATGCTGGAGGGAGTGAGGTGGGATGGATGGGGGATGGGGGAGCATCCTCTCAGAAGAAAAGGGGAGGGAGGATGGTGTGATGAACTCAGGGAGAGGGGACTATGAAGGGTGGCAATATTTGGAATGTAAATAATTAAGATAAGTTACTTAAAAAGGTTTATAACTTAGCATTTATAAACAGAATGCATGACAAATGCTTAGTGATCTTGTGCAATCCACTGGGAGAAGAACTTGAACTTGAATTGCTTTTCGCTTCTATACCACGTTTTAAAGACCTGTGCTAGATAAAGATTGTTTGCAAGGGTACAGTATTTTGCTAAATCCAGAAATAGTCTTTGTTGTTGTTGTTGTTGTTTATTGGATATATTTTTTTACTTACATTTCAAATATTATTCCCTTTCCCCTGTTTCCTGTCCATGAGTCCCCTATCCCCTTCTCCTCCCCCATAAGGGTGTTTGCCCCTTCCCTCCTTCCCCTCACCAATATTCCCCTGCACTGAGGGTCCAACCTTGGCAGGACCAAGGGCTTCTCCTTCCACTGGTGCCCAACAAAGCTCTCCTGAAAAACACAACCAGAGCATGTCCAATACAGAGGGGAATGCTAGCAGCAAACCACTGAACTGAGAACGGGACCCCCATTGGAGGAATTAGAGAAAGAACTGAATCATCTGAAGGAACTGAAGGGGCTTGCAACCCCATAAGGACAACAATGCCAACCAACCAGAGCTTCCAGGTACTAAACCACTACCCAAAGAGTACACATGGACTGACCCATGGCTGCAACTGCATAGTCTTAGAATACTTCCAGACAGTACTTCTAGCATTCAAAATCACTAGAGCCACCTGAGTTGAATGGAATGTGTCCTTGAATTATATTACAGATTTTTTTCCTCAGCTTTGGATGAGCGCAGTTTAGGATGGTTGTATGTTTCATATGGAGACAAGTGGACAATCCGTTTAGTAGCCACTACCCTGGACTCTTTAATCCAACACTTTATAATGAACAGTCGTTTTAGGAAGGGTGTTGCTATCTTTGATGGAGTTCTCAGTTGCTCTTTTCTTACAAATATTGCCATCAACACTTTTCAGTTGGCAGAGCTCCATTCCACCCACGTGGTTCTATAATTTCACTTATAACTGTGGCATTTTCTGTGTCTACTGTCGTTTGATTCTATTTCTACAGAGAATAATTTCTATTTTCATATAACACTTGATTACGGCATCCAACAATGAAGAGTAGCTGAAAGAAGCTTTGGTGAAAACACTGAATGGACTTTGGCTTTAGATCAATGCTCAGCTTTAGACGGAGAAAGCAAATGACATTGCACCAGAAGCAGAGCTGAAATAGAACCCATTGCTATGAAAGGACGGAAGAACTTTCATTTTCAGAAAGGATTCTTTGATAACCTGAATCTGTTTGTATATCACGGACACTATTATGGTGGTTTCCTTGGTATTATTTAGGTCCCTGTGCTAAAAGTTACCCAGCATCCAATGAACCAATTACACATATTTGCCTTGAAAAAACTGTATGACCAAATAAAAATACGATCATTTGCAAGTTCTGTAAATCAAAACCATATTTCAGCTTGGGGATGTATTTCTTTGTTAGGGCACATGCCAAGCCCTCCTGAGGCTTAGATTCAGTTCCACATGCTGAAGAAAAAATACAACAAAAGCAGGAGACTCTTTTGTGACTTTGTTGACAGGTATGAAAATAAAAGAGTGAACAACAATATATAAAATTAAAGGTAACACAATGTAGTTAATTATGTGTTTGTCAGTTATCTGTGTCTTTTTTTCACCATTATAAGAAAATGCCTCACCCATATTTCTAGGTAGGAAAAAATAATCACAATTCTTTATATGATCTTCACTAAATGAGCATCACTTTTGTATTATTATCTAGTTTACAATAATTTAAGTCTAGTGGTAATGAAGTTCTGGGCACATCCTCGTGCTCCTTTCTAATGCTCATGACCATGAATTCAAGATTAGACATGACATTGGATGTAGCCCATTAGCACTGTGCTAATCTACGCTAATCTACTTTACCTTCTCATTTTTGTTCTTTCTGATTTTAGTAAATGGCAATCCCATCTTTTCACTGACTACAGCCAGGAGCCCAAGCAGATCTTCAACTGCCTCCATTCTTCTTCTATCTATGCTCATTTCATTAGCAAGTCCTATATCTGTCATATATAGTACAGCTCCTTCTGGCCATCTCTCACATCGTCCCTAGTTTACTCCTTTTTACTGCTTTATAATCTCATTTAGGGCACAACAGCAAACTAAAAAGAGAGATTTCTGTTTTCTTCTCTATTCCTTCCTCCTTATTCTCCTTATACAGTGGCTAGTGTGATTTTCTAAACAGAGTATAGTAATGTCAGTTCAAGGCCTTGAGCCTACAAACAAGGTACTGTGCTTAGTATAAACATAAATGCCTCTTTGTGACTCAAAAATTTCTGGACCCAGTCAGTATTGTGTGACTTCCTTGGGGATATGGTAATGAATACCAACTCACCTAAAATAGGAACACTATACAAAATCTCATATTTGTTGACTGATGAGTTTATTGCGATTACATTTTTACTACAAGTAAGGGGTCATTCACAAAAATATAGATGTCTCAAAAGGACCACATAAACTTATGAAATCTGTATTCTTAGAACTCCTGGACTGACTTGCAACCTATTCTATAAGCCAGCGTGTCTCTCCTGTTGATTGGAGAGTCTCCTCCACACTTGTCCTTAATTGTTTATATAATTTTGGAGAGGAAGGAAACTTTCCAATCTTGTTAAGTTTCAGGGACATCCTGACATTTTTAAGTTGTTTATCTCCTTTCCCTCCAGGGTAGAATAATTAAATCCAGAGTAAATTACTGCACAATACTGCATGTTTTCCAAGTGTCACAGCATCATGTCTTTCACTTAGTATGTTCCCCTGGGAGTTTTGAAGTCTTTCAATACACTATTATTCTCAGTGTCTTCCACAAATAGTGCCTCAGAAAAAAATACTGTTTCCGTTGTTCACAGGACTAAATAATTATCTTTTAGTGTTGGCTTAAGCACATCTAATCAGAAATCATAATTAGCATGCCCATGTTTAAATTTGTGCTATTTACTCCCAGTTTGCTTCCCTTCCTTACTCTCAATGTCAGTATCTCTTAATTGTAAGGTAACTTTCAGTATACAACAATATCTTTGGCTACAAAAAGAAAGCTTTGAGAACATGTACAATCATGTTCTAGCCTACTACAGACTATATACTTAGACAATGACTCATGGATATGAAATAAAAATAATTTTCTCCAAGACTTCATAATAGGAACCATTAAACCATGTATTCCCCAAATTTTCCTGATTACTGTACCAAAGTTAAACTATATTTGATATTACATTCTTTCTTGTTCTCCCCTCTTTCCTGGAATATTCCTCACTTCCATGTCTCCTAGGAGTATCATCCATAAATCATACCACTATAAAGTCTCGAATGAAGGTCTACTAATGAAGCACAAGTTAATTTGTTAGAGAAAAGTCTCCCAATTATTACACCAAGATACTATATTAGCTTTATTTGTACCATTTATAAAAGTTTCTCTTATACAGTTACCTTTTGATCTTGATATTGTTTACACTTCCTGTTGGGCTGTGAACAGTTTATGGACAGAGCCTATATCATTTTAGTTAGTATATGCATGCTTTTTCAGCAGAATTTCATTGCCAGAATTGTGTTTGGTCTACAGTTGTTGGCTCACTGGTAGCAATTTATTGAATAAAACTGTCTTAATTTCATGTCATTCTGCTGTGACAAAACACTCTGACAAATGTAATTTAGAGACAAAAGAGTTTATTTTTAGCTCCCACCTCAGTATTTACTTCAGCAGTAAAGTGAAATTAAGGTAGCACAAACTTGCACCAGTTAGTAGCATCTATAGTCAAGAACAGAATAAACAGAATAAATTTTCTAGATTTTATCAAGCTGATAAAAGTAACCATCACAGGTGCAACTAATTATTTGTGTTGCCTTTATTAGTCAAGATGAGGCTACCTCCTTTTTCTGCCTCCTATGGAACCTGTAAATTAGTTACTCATGATATTCACATTCCTGTAGACTTCACAAATGAGTAACTTTTTGGTGATGCTGCCAGTTCCTGTGTCTGTAAAATAGTATTTTCTTGAAATATGCCGTTTTCTTTTGAGAACTTCCTTATGACAGGAAGAAACAAGGTAGAAATGTAGTACTGCAATACATCTTAACCAACTGCTGTGATAGAAATGTGTATTACCGGGGTTTTCAAGAAAGAAAAAATTAAGTAAGACTCAGGGCTAAAATGTGTCCCATTCACTGAACTGATAAGTAGAAAAGGGTCCATTGAACCTATACATGACTATAAAAGCTGTATTCTTTAACTCTAATCGTATTCTCTGTGCCCCTGTGTGAAGTCTGCCTAGCTTGACTGTTATTTGTGGAATTCACTAAATGAAAAGTGTAGGGTTAGGAGTCTTCAAAGTAAAATACCAACCGACAGGATACTTGACTGTTCTGCTGAGCTGTCCACTTTGCCTTCAGAGTCTAAGCAAACTTGGCCATTTTCTGCTTTCATCTACCTGATGCTTCAGCACATGCCTTCAAAATTATAGTCAACTTTCTACTAAGTGTATGGGGTGATGAGGATAAGGAAGGTTGTTTTATATTGATGCCTCAAGAGGAGTGATGGCATCTGTAAGATTGTATGGGAACTATTCAGGCCTAGGTGTGTAAGAGGGAAATGACGATGTGTGATCAATGAAGAATTTTTAAGCCAGAAAATTATTAAATTTGAATTAAAGGTTTGAATTAAAACTTTCAAGGTCACTATGAACACACTGCAGAAGGTAGGTTTGTCTGAGAAGAATTGTCCACGTACAGGGCTACAGGATTAATCCAGGGAAGAATTGTAAGAGCCTGAAATTATGAACTATTGCAAGAAAGGAGATTTGGGGAAAATATTCCCTATTGAAAAACAATTTTTGCTGGCAGGGTCAAATCAGTAGTAGATTAGTTTGAGTGGTGGTGTTGACCTCAGAAGCAAAAAAAAAAAAAAAAATACAAGGATAAGGGAAAACCTTTCATGATCTGAAGTTAGTGCTCCAAAATGAAATGTAATTCTTATTCATTTGATTTGTGGGAGGTAAGTTACATTAATGATGCTTGGTTTAAATACATGGACTAAAGAATAATTTCTATTATACCTGAGACACAGAAGAAACAATGGTGAATTTGAAAGATCTAAGGAACTTGACAAAGGGTTCAGTAAATATGTTATTATTGAGTAATTAAATAGTACTATTGTAGAAGTGCTGCAATGTCATTAATACTTGTAAAATTCTACAAAGTAAAGGTTTCTATGTGTTATCCAATATGGCATATGGTAGTATGGGCTATCAGTCTCAGCTCAATTTTTAAAAAAGATATTTTAATGAGTTTTAAGTGGCAATTTAAAATCATAGGGACATTGGGTGACAGAGAAAAGGCACGTATAATTCTTCCTATTACAGAATATCTGCTGACTGCATTTATAGCCTGTGTGACTTTGGGTGTCCTTTTTAAGGAAATGAGGATGTAACTTCTCAAAGCATGCTGGGAAGAAATTGCTTGTCATTGTAGTCATTTTTTGCATACACACACAAAATATCATCAATTGTCCCATAATGTTTTCAGTAAGTTTTGTCATCTAACTTAAACTAATAATTTTATATAAAAAGAATATGCTAACCAATTGAATGTGAACCAACATTAGGGACAACTATGACTATCTGATAACAGTAGCATGATAGTAATAAGAGCTATAAAGCAATGGTTACCACTTGGGCTGCCAAGTGTATATCATGTTAGATCACGTTAAGCTCCAATTCATACTCAGAAAAACATGAACAAGCCAATAGTGTCTTTATACATTAGCATTATCTGTATATAGGATTAATATAGCTGCTTTTAGGCTTGGGAATTGGGAGGTTAAATGTTATGACCCAAGTGTCTTGCTCAACTCTCACTGTGGTAGATAGGACATTAAAATAGTAGCAAAATCAACTACCATGTCTCAGTTTTACATATATTGTCCAAATATGAGTGACTGCTATGTTCCGTGTCATTGACTTTGCCTTGTTAGGAACACATTTATAGTGGCAGTCTCTGACTCCTTTCTGTGTATTTGTAATTGAATTTGATTTTTTGCATAGAGCATTAAGGTGGTTTTAATACTCCCACGAGGATAATGTCACAAGGCTACATCTCACTAATCTTAAGCCCTGACTAGAAAAGCTGGATCTAAAACAATATCTTCTTGATTATCCCCATGGCATCGATCCTGTGTATAACATAACAACCACATCACTACACTTTACAACATTTTTAAAGGTCACTTTTAATGTATCAGCCCTTTCATGAATCAATCTTTTTGCATTTACATTTTCTGGAATCCATAATCATATTTTTTTTACAAACTAAGTGAATAAACATTCAAGTCTCAGTGTGTATTTTGGAATGACTATTTGCATAATAATATTTTTAGATGGAAATTGAGTCTCTGGCTGCACATAAACAGATCCTTTAATGGGGCCCAATGAAACACAGCAGACTTTAACATCAAACTAAATGCTCTTAATGATTAGGAATGTTTGTTTGTGGAGGTCAATCCCCATTCTAACATTTAGTAACATTAAAACCAAACCTACTCAGTTTTATTTCACTAATTGGCTACTGATCTCTTATAAAATTAATTCAGAAGGCAGTAATTGCTGTAAGAATTTTAAATTAGTGCGCCTGACTGTCTAGAGGGATCAGGAGGGCAAACAAATAACCACATTTTAGGAGTTCTTGTTCTCTGCTTCAATCATGCGCAAGGAAGTACACCTTTCCATCTAATCGTGGAGACTCTAGGATGTGTAATCTGAAGAACAATGCACTTACCAATGCTTTAAAAACTCTGTCCCATATGTGCCAGCATTATTAAGCACCAGGTAGGTATAGTAGCCCCTGCTCTCGAGGAGTTTATAATCTGGTTGGGGCTACTGAATGGAAGAGTTAATCAACATGCTAAGAGGCTCATCATAATAGTGTTTTGGGGTACACCACAAGAGGTACTGTGCCCAATCTCAATGATCAAAGTATGGGGAGATATCTTGGGCTAAGTTTATGGTTACAGTTAAAATGTGAATACTTAGAACTTAGGACCTCATAAAAGGAGGGGTGGCTCTATTGTCTGTCTGGAAGGACTTCATTACCAATTGCTCAGAATAGATATAATTCTTTCTTTGATTAGAGACCTACAAATATATTAATGTTGCTAGACAGGAAAAAAATGTGTCAAGGTTAAACCAGCACAATGGAAAGGAACCTCAAGGACCACAGCAAACAGCCCAACCTGGTTGATAGAGCGAAAATAAAATAATAGTGGAAAAAACTAGAAAACAAGCAAGAAGAGAAGGAAATATTTATGAGTTGCCTTAATGATCTAAGTAAAATGTAGTTTTCTAATAAGAAAATAAAATGTCTGGGTTTGAAGCACAGTGAGCATTTGTGGTAGACAGGGCTTATTTGAGTAAGTTAAATTCATAAGATCACTGACTAAATCCAAATCTATCCAGAGGCTGTTCGACACCTCTGCCTGATTTCTTGTTAAATTGTTTTGGTTAGATATCATCATGAGTATTAGAAATTTGTAACACAGAATTAAGCGGATGGTTCTAGAGTTGGGGTAAAGATACTCATGGGAGAAAGATCTAGACTTCAAACGATAGGATTCTTAGTTCCATTTGATTGCTTTCCAGAGCTTGACCAAAACTTATTTGAGATTACCGTGTTGAATACCTCTCTCAATATTAAACCAGGCTTATTCAAAATGTAGCAAGGGATAGGAGCTTCCCCAATTCCTGTTAAATACTTGTCACTAGGCAGTATCATAGGTCCAGGGACTTTCCATATTCTAAGTGATCTTAAGCACTATCTGGGGCAGTAGGTCTCAGTCTTTTGAAGTTTTGTATTCTGTTGAACCAATTATCACAGAAATGCTGAGAATTAAAAACAATGAAAGTGGGACTGTTGGCTTTGAGAAGAGCATGGGGACCTAGCCTGTTAGAGACACGAAAGCTATTCCCTGTTCTAATCCCATTTCTATTGCTGTAATAAACTAACCTGCCAAACAGCAACATAGGGCATAGGGAAGAACAAGGCCTATTCTGTCTACAATTTCAGATTGTTGTCTTTTATTGTAGAGAAAGTGAGGTAAGAACTTCAGCAGCTAGATACATCCCTTCCATGGTCAAGAACAGATAAATGAATGTGCCCACACTCACTTGTTTGCTTGCTTGGGGAAAGCTCTTTGTCTACTTTCAAAGACAAGATCATAGGATAGTCCAAAACCAATGTAATCAGCTCCTTCCTGAAGCTCTCCCTTTTACGTTATTCTAAGTTACATAACGTTGAGGGTTAAAGCTAAACATTTTTGTCTCTCAAGGGACTTGAACTCATATTGGTGGTTACTAATCATCTGACTTAATACTTAAAATACAAGATGTGTAGAAGGGTTTCTTAGAAGTTATTCACCAATTCAAGAGTTTACTATTTTCTTTTCTACATCAGTGACAGATAGGTTGAGATCAGAGATTTTCTAAGATGGACTAGAGACCCTCAGATTGGAAAGAATAGATTGTTTTTCTTTCTAATTGTTTATTTCGTAGCCTGGACAAATCAAAGACTGCTGGTAGTAAGCCAAAGTAATTGACATACATTTTTGAGTTTTAAAATGTGCCATTTCAGAAAATGGCATTGCTCACATAATAGACTTATCTGCTTTATTATCATGTATTGTTTATGATTCTGGGGCTACCAGTGATGATAAACACTTCTTGGAAACAATTTCACTAACATTATTCAAAAGACCAAAGGAGCCAAAAGGAGAGGGCTCCAGGGGATTACCGTCATGCAGATGAGGAGAAATTGAAAAGTTAGCACTGGTTTTGGCTTCACAATCACTGCCAGCTGTTTTTGAGCAGTGTCTCCTGAAGCTTTGGATCAATGGGAAAAATGAAATCCTCCTGCAAGTGAAGCAGTAGGGTGCTAAAATGCTCAAGGAGAAAGGAAGGAGGGCAGAGGCTATGAGTAGAAATTGGAAGGGGGAAGCATTATCAAGTAGTTTGGAGGTAATTGTTGTGAATGGGAAAGCAAACTGTTAGCAATCATAAAAGCTCTCAGGATAGGGTAAAGTAGAGAGAGAAAACCATTAGAAGCATTCACAAAGAGTGTTTATGCACTTTCTTCTCCAACACCTTGTATATTTTATTTATTTTTGCACATTTTGAAAGAGCCATCATTACCCAAGAATAGTACAATGGGAAGACTGACTGCTTCAAAGGTAAATAGTGCTATTATTTCAGGCAAATGCATGGGCAGCAGTTTATCTCATGCATTTCTAGACATTTCTGCTACAGACTCAAAGTTAGACCACTGAATTCTATTCTCTGCCAGTTTGTTTGAACATCTCCTCTATCTTTGTTTCAGAAAGTCTATGTCAAGACAGGAGTAGTATTTTTCCAACATAAAAGGTATTGAGAAGAGAGTCACTGTGAAAACCTGAAATGGTTTATTAGACTTTGCCATTATTTATTGATGCATAGAAACAAAACCTTTATGACACTAGCTGATGTTACGAAGCGCTTGCTGTTAGCCTGACATTTCCTGAGTATTTTGGTGGTACATATTCATGGAAAATCATTAGGCAGACTTTTTATGTAATGCATTTTACGGGTGACAAAATACAACAGCAAAACTCAGAGCTGGAGTTTTTCATTACCATCCTTATTGCTTTGCGAATATGAATTCTGAGATCCCCTTTCTTGGCTTTTCACACCATCTCCATCGGCTTGTAGAGCAATTAAGAAAATGGATGTATTTTATGAAAAAAAGGCTGTGGCAAGAAAAGAATTAAGACAAACCATACTAATTCAATTCAACCTAACAATTCACATCTTTTAAGCCATGACAGTTTTCTCATTGTGTTTCACTTTAGTGATATTATTTTATGTCATGGCTAGTACATCTAAATATTTTATATGGTCTCATCCTGCCATGAGGAAGATGCAGAGTAGATATGCTAATGGAATTTTAAGGTCTTCTTGTTTTTCCTTCAGAGTCAGTTGTCAGTTATCTAAAAGAGAGCTTGTGTCACACTAAATATATTTTCCATCTATATGCTCCAAAAGGTATTATCTTTGTCCAGATGAAGCATTTTACTGCTCATAGGCTTATTCATAACACAGCTAG
This sequence comes from Rattus rattus, assembly GCF_011064425.1. NCBI lineage: Eukaryota > Metazoa > Chordata > Mammalia > Rodentia > Muridae > Rattus > Rattus rattus. Next base: position 57,099,812 of record NC_046164.1, on the reverse strand, counting down.
GTTAAAACATATAATTTTGTTATTGCCAAGGACAAGAAAAGCAATTCTTAAGTTATGTCTTTATTATAGACATACTTATCTCTATTTGTTCTTATTCTTAAATATTACTGATAGTCTATGAACACTCAGAGGGTAATTAAACAAATGCTTTCCATGTGACATCAACCTCTTCTAAGAAGCACTCTTGGTTCCCGTGATCTAAGTGACAATGGAAGGGTTCTTTTCTCTCTCTCTCTCTCTCTCTCTCTCTCTCTCTCTCTCACTATATGCCCACAGCAAATGCTTAATGAGATCACTTAAAGATGTAGAGGATTCTGATTATTATACTCCTAATAATGGACTGTTCAAATGTATGGTAGGTTGGGAGGAGTCAACATGATGGCATAAGCAAATTGCTGTGGTATTATTTCCTACACCAAGTCTGAATTGCTTCCTCTATTCACCTCTGAATTCTCCATCCCTGAAAGCCATTTGGAGTCAACTAAGTACTCAAAGCAGGCATCTAAGAATGGACTTTTAACACTGATGGTGAGAGACATGATCCCCTAATAGGGGAAGAAAGAGAAAGCACTTCGTGCCTCTACTAAACTCTTTATTACACTATTCTATAGCCCGTGGATACTAATTGCATGCCCCAAAGTTCAGGTAGCATGTTTCCCTAGCAGATTTCATCCAAAGCAGCTTCAATTTCTCTCCAAGTCAAGAACTTCTAAACTCCATGTACAATACTGTCTGAAGATCCTGTCTTCTACTTTTTCCTTTCCTATGCTACAGTTTCCTGAAATGTATTCATCATATATACTCTGCCGTTGTTATTATTCATAGTGTGTGTGTGTATGTGTGTGTGTGTGTATGTACGAATGTATGTGGTATGTGTATATGTATACCTGTGGTGTGTGTATGTATATGTATGTATGTATGAATGTATGTGGTATGTGTATATGTATACGTGTGGTGTGTGTGTGTGTATGTATGTATGAATGTATGTGGTATGTGTATATGCATATGTGTGGTGTGTGTGTATGAATGTATGTGGTATGTATATGTGTATACGTGGTGTGTGTATGTGTGTGTATGTGTGTACGTGTGTGTGTGTGTGTGTGTGTGTGTGTGTGTGTGTGTGTGTGTGTATGCACGAGTATGTTTTACAATGGAAACTACCTAGGACAAAGTTTTAGTCATATAGGAATCCCAAATACGTGGTCAACTTCCTGGTAGTACAGGAAGTACAGGAAGTGCTAACTTAGCACAGACTAAATGGACGATCTGTGTAAGAGAAAAGAGAATGAGGTTTTACTGACAGATCTCATATACCCTTGAAAAAAATCACCTATCCTATCACTATTTAAATTTACTTTTCCAATAAAATAGCTAGAAAAAGAAAAAGTCATCATACCTCAAAGCCTTTGGAAGAGATGCTCTTCATAGGGAAATGCTGGGATATTCTTATTAGAACTTTGTACATGCTGCGAAAGGACTGTACATGTGCATATTGATTTATGTAATATGAATCCAAAGAAAGAGAAAAATGTGGGGAACAGCTACCCATGGGAATGATTTTCTGGTTGTGTACTTCTGGAAACAATGACCTGAGTAACAATCAACTATTTAAGACAGGCTTAGGAAATCTAATCTGAAGGAGAAAGGATCTTGATTTCTCCCTTTGGGATACGACATTTTACAAATTAATTTAGAATCCTTTAAAACCAACAGAGCTAAGAGGAAATTGAGAACACTTGTACTAATCACTTCCAACTTCAATATAGAAGGTCATACATCAAAAGGGTTACTACAATAGAAAAATTCAATTACTAGGGACTCATAATGGGCTTTTCTTAAAATAGCACAGAACAGCAAAGTCTTCAGATCCAATGAAAAGAGTCATATTTCCACAAATACTGTGAAGGATTTGATAAATAGGCCTGTACACTCTAAGCACAAACTCCCAACATCTACAGATTTCAAAGACTAAAGTCCACATATTAAACTGTTTCAGAAAAGGTTTAAATTTTTAGATATGACCATGACTACTCACCTATTTTTTATTTGAATATTACATATTCTTAATGACTTTTGATAGAGCACAAAGATTTTTGCTTCAAGTCATTATTAATTTTATTTTTTTGTTCTATTCAATTGATAGGACAAATTCATTGACTACCAGACTAAGGTAATTATAGTTAGTCATAGTCTAATGAATATTTATGCATTACTAGAAGGCCATATTTTGAACTTAACAATACTGAGAAATACTTTTTCTTACTGTTAATAAATGATTGCTTTTGAAACCATTTAGGAAAGTGAATACTGCAGATCCAGGAAGTAATAATTAAAAGAAGTTGAATTCTTTTCCCATTATTTAAAACATGAGTTAGTTATTTAAACAAAGTCATGCTGAACCCTAGTGTCACTTGTAGGAACAAATAATAATTCTAATACATAGATTTACTCTCTCTCTCTCTCCCTCTCTCCCTCTCTCCCTCTCCCTCTCCCTCTCTCTCTCTTTTTCCCCTTTGTTTGTGTGTGGTGTTTTCTGTATATAATCTAAGAATGTCCAATTCAATCTTTTCACTTCATAAACGAAAATGTCGAGGCATGAAGGAGTGTACCTTAGATTACCTGAACTGTGCTCTCCAGTCTATAGAGAATTGCCTTCAATCAGCTTTGAAGCATAAACTGGGCAGGTTAGACAGTCACCTATCTGTACTCCTATGTTCAGCACACAGTTTTGTGAGGCCACATTACATGCTTATTGATCACAACCAGTATCAGAGAAGAGAATATCTACAAAGTAAGTAACCTGAGCTGCAGGAGGTCAGCCTATTAAAGAGAAAGCAACATACAGGCACTCAAAGTAGGAAAATATTTCTGCTTATATTTATGAAAGTCAATATCCAAACAGCAGTTTTGAACTCTCTGTAATAGCTTGGTATAAGTTAAATACCAAGACTGGATAAAATTATACCTATAACAGAGCATGGCTTATTGTTTACAGATAAGAGGAACTCCAAACAAATGACTCCAGCCTAGAAGGACGGATTCTATATGGTGACAAAAGATTCAAATGCTGTTCTTTATAGAACCTATTCTATCAATCATCTCTGTACACTACTGTGGGAAAAGTTGGCATGGTTTGCAAATTCTATGTACACCACTCATTTATGTACTAGAAACAGAAAGGACTATAATTCTAGAGCTCTCCCTCAATCAAATAAATAATGCTGCTACATCTACTTAAACAGAAATGAAGTAACCTGAGAAAATCATGATCACAATTAGCACACAGCCAACTTTGTCATCCTCCTCTGTGACTGTAAGTTGACAACATTTGGAAATGAGGCCTTAAAGATGAAGAAATTAATAATGTAGTCACAGCTCTGTTGACTCTTTGATCTCAAATGTCCAAGCTTCAGGAGGCCTCATTCCTCCCCATGTAGGAACCTCATCTTCAGAACTTCATTTGGACAGTCCTAGCAAAGAATGCCTAAGGGAACCTCCATTACATCTGACAGTCATCTAAGTAATCCCACTTCACCGACAGTTGTTGAACTCTTTATCAAATACTGTTACTACAATACACATTCCATCCACAATTTTGAAACAAAATGGTTGATGTTCATCAAACACTTTATATAAGTGGCCATCAAATGCTCATGGCAATCCTGTGAGTCAGGTGTTATTTGTGGAGTGTGGATGAAGTCTGAAGTGAGTGTATATTGACAAGAGTAACATAGCCATGTCAAAGACATCAATGCCTCAGACTCACAGGAACTGTAGGGCTTTCTCTTGGATCCAATTATACATATTGATAAATGCTTGATAGTTAGCTAAAAACAATACATGCAAAAAGTGCCAACTGCAGCCTCTTTAGCTGACTGCCTCTTCATTCATACTTGATGTATTAATAAATCCTAACTTTATGTTACTTGTTTTGGTCTTTTAAAACCTCCCATATCTTCCAGCCAGGTTCCAGGACCCAGGCACAGCATTTATGAATAGTAGATTTTAAAGAAATGAAAAGTAGGAATATCAAAGTGTTTGGGTCAGGTCAGCTGTGTAATATGGGTATATATCCCTGCTGTTGATGAATGTTGAGCATGTGCTCTCACAGTTTCTGTGTCACAACCTAATTAGGGGCTAGATCCAGCCATTTGTCACAGAAATGAAACACAACAACCAAACAAAATACAACACATTTTCTTATTTATTGCTATATTCTATTTTAAAAGCTCAATTCCTAAGCATGTATATTCTTCCTTCCCTCTTTGCTTGCTTTCTTTTCTTTTCTTTTTTTAATGGGAGAGGTAGACACATTTAAAAAAAAGATTTATTTTATTTATAGGAGTACACTGTAGCTGTCTTCAGATACACCAAATAAGGGCATCAAATCCCATTAAAAATGGTCATGAGTCACCATGTGGTTGGTGGGAATTGAACTCAGACCCTCTCGAAGAACAGTCAGTGATATTAACCACTGAGCCATCTCTCTAGCCCTTGCTACCTTTTCTTATTCCCCAGTATTCAGTGTGAAACGATTGTTAAAACATAGTAAGGCCATATTTCAAATAGTTTATTCACATTCGTATTACATATTTTTTTCTGCCAACTAAAACCTTAAGAACAACAATGACAATGACCAGTAAATTTCAACCACTGTAATTAAGGGAACTACAGTGTAGTTTTAGAGGTGTTTGCTATCCTAAGAAGGACTGAGGAATACAGTGACCCTCTAACACGGTATTTTCTGGGAAAATTCTTTTGAAATTTCCTAACATAGCAGAGAAGATAAATCTAATCATCCTCTAGGTCAGATTCTATAACATTGGATTATAAGATAAGCCAGCCAGAGCAATGGGTTTGAAACTCTCATGTGCCATTGGAAAAATAACTTTAAGATACAAATGTCACTTTCCAAATATCATACACACTCTCTCATTTCATTCTTGTTTTCAGTTGGAACACAATGTGTATGTGATGACAGTGACTTTCCCACAGTTCCTACACTTCCTTGCAACCCAAGCTATATATTTTTGACCATTGGGATATAAACAGATATCTTCTAGAGTCCTAGAGATGTCTGTCTGCTTATTCATTTGATCATTTTAATATAGGTGCTTAGCTTTGCTCACACATTCCTTCTTCTGTGTCCCATCTGAAACATGGACACGAGGTTGAAATTACAGCAGCCAGGCTGAGCCTTTCGGTGATGAATGCGAGGAAAGCTGTATGCTAAGTAAGGCGGCGGTAATGATTCAACTTAATCAGGACTCTAGTATTGTTTATTGAATGAGAGAGGAGGAGGGAGGAATCTCATTTGATCAGCCACTAAAGTTAGATTTCTCTGTTCATTCAGCCTAATCTAATTTCGGAGTGATAAATGATAGGAAATCAGCAATGGCCCAAGAGACTACAGAACCAGGGATAGGAACGTTTTAGGATCTTCTGATGAAATGCCTGAATTTCCAAGTCATCAGCTGGAGTGAATATCACTAATAAACAAGGTCTGCTCAGTCAAGAGTTGATGCAATCAACATACTATTATCTCACCCTGAAATATTCATATACAACTAGGATGGGAGGCAGAGACCAAACTGAGAAACAAAAAGGACTCAGAGGAAAGGAGTCAGTGCAGGGATCAGAGAAAATAACTTTGCAAGATATATTTGCAATAGATAGTTTTTCTTTTGCAACAGATATTTTAGGAGAATTTTTTATTAAGATTACACAATCGAGCATGAACAAGGATCTTTTGTAAAATGGGAAAATGTAAAAGAAATTAGCCCAGGGAAAGAAAACATTGTGAATAAGCAAAGAGTGAATTAATTAAGGGATAGTCAAAATAAATAGAGGAGAATCTCACATAAAGATATATAAAAACAGTTTTGGAAAGGAAGACACGATTATAAAGCTATACCATCAATTCTAGAGAACCAGTATCTGACTAAGGGAGTACAGAGAGCAAATGCTGCAGCAATGGAGGTGAAACATACTTGAAAGAGCTGATACAAAAGGAGTCCCCAGAAGGAAGCTTCAGAATTTCAGACTGAAAGAGTCCTCCAAAGGCATAAAGGCATGAAAGGAGAGAAACCCACAGTAGCTCATACAATTTGGAATTTCTGAATACCTGGATAAAGAAAAAAATGCTAAACAGCTTCCAAGGGGAAAGGGAAGCAGATTAGATTCAAAGAATGAAGCTGGGCTTTTAAATAAGACACTACTATGTTGAAAAATCCATCCTGTGGAATTGAAAAGAAAACTCTTCTTTAATCGTGAGAACAACAGCTTAAGTCACCTGTAATGGAACTATTAAAAGCAAAAATTAAAAAGGAGAAATTTTGCAAAAAGGTAACTCTTTCTTAGGAAGTAATGAGGGATCCTCTCTCTGAACTAGTAGGCGCAGCAAATCAGAACAGGGAACTAACCCAAGAGAAAGACAAAGGGGTCGTCAGGAAAAGAGAAAAGTTATTTCTATGACTAAGAATCTCAGGAGAGCGAGTGTTTGCAAAGAAAAACAAACTGGGAAAGCTAATAATTTCCCAAGGGAGAATAATGGTTTTAAATGATGTTAGAATGTGCATGTCTGAACTGAAAGGCATCTGCAGCTTGGGACTGAGAATGGGAAAGCATGCATACATGGGGTGTTTAACAAATGAGAAAATGAAACACATGTATTCTCTAGACAAAACAGGAAAACTGATGTAGTTTTTGTGCCTTGAACATTGAACAAGCTTTCACTATTTATTGATTGATTGATTGATTGATTGATGCATAAGTAAAATAACCCTCCAGTATCTTGTGAATTACAGGATTCGTTGGTTTGGCATGGTGGAAAGAAAGGAGGAATGCTATAGATTACAAGCACTCTCTTCTCATGAAGACAACAGGTACTATCAGAAAGAAAGAAAAGAAAAAGACCTGAAGAATAATAAGAAAGCACAGATTTTCTATAAAAACCTCCAGTACAAGTAGCAATAGAAAGCTTCAAGGATTCTGCCTCTGGGTGCAGAACTTAGCCTTGGTGAAATTTGCTCAGAAATATCTGATTTTTTCGGGTTTTTTTTGTTGTTGTTGTTGTTTTGTTTTTTATCATGAAATTTTTATTGTAGAAATGGCCTTCAACCTCACATCCACATGCTTTGTTCATTATTTGGCTTTTGCTGATTTATTTGTGGAAAATTTATTATTTTTGTTTGGCATTATATTTTTTTCTGACAGATATTTTAAAACATCAAGTACAGTAGCTAGTATTCCTAGGGTTGTTGGTTTGTCTGAGGTAAGATTTCCCTATATCATTATGGTTGGCCTGAAACTTGCAATGCTAAAGTAATTGGCAACAAATGTGTAGCAATTCTCTTATATCTGTCTTGCAACTGCTGGGACTATAAAGGCATGCAGTAACATAGATGTCAGGGTTTCCAGCTTGTTCTGTACGTTAAATACACAGGAAATGCATTTTTACTTCCAATGTATTTATGGTATTTCAAGTTAGGATTTTATTATAACCTTGGTTTGTCTACTCATTCATTCATTTTTTCTTCTTTTAAAACATTTTAAATGTAGCAGAGGATGACCTTGTTTGACACCACTGGAAAGAGAAGCCTTTGGTCCTGCCAAGGCTGAACCCCCAGTACAGGGGAATGTCAGGGTGTGGGAAGGGTGGTGGTTGGGGAGAGGGAACACCCTCATAGAAGAAGGGGAGGGGAATAGGATAGGGTACTTATGTCTGGGAAACCAGGAAAGGAAACAACATTTGAAATGTAAATTTTTAAAAAAGGAAAATATGGATGAGTTAAAATACCAAATAAATAAAATAAAATAAAAACATTTCAAACATATTTCATCCATACTTACTTATTTTATTTTATATATAGATTTAATATTTATTATATATAACATATATACATATATATTTATTTAGAAAAATAGTGTAAATTTTTATGCATGTGGATAGTCTAATGTTTCAAAGCATTTCCCAGAAAAGTATCTTCTCTTCAGGATTCACAGAGCTCAAGTTTCAGAAAATAAAACCAAGTCTTCATTATAAGGTGATTGAAGGACACTGAAAATTCAAGTCCCAGCCTCAGATAGTGTCAGAGGTTAAAGAGCATTAATTGGTAAAGAAATGGGATTCTGTAACTTGATATAGGTAAGTGTGGGAAGACTCTACTAAAGGTGAGAAGATAGAACTCTTTGGTCTCTGGGGTTTATTTCACCTCAGGTTGTAATCTCTACCCCCTTCATCAGAAGATGTTCCTGCACCCTCACCTCCTGAAATATTGACTTTTCAGCTCTTGGCTGAGAAAATTAATCTTTCATTGTATGATAAACCAGTTTTGATTTTCTCTGAAGGAGATACCAAGTGAGACAATGCTAATATCCCTTGGGCCCCATTGAGCGTTGCCTTTAAATATACAACCTTTAAATATATAACCAACATAAGGATAAGCAGGCTCCTAGAGGAGAGATACACCATACTACTAAAGAACTTAATGATTTTGCCAACTCATTCGAGCAGAAGTCTGGAGAGGATGTGAGGGAATAGATTTTTAAAGGTGTGGAATAATAGTGGAGGAATCATAAAACTGGGTCAGGACAACATGGGCCCAACGAGTTGATAATCTAGGTTTAATATGGAATCTCACACAATAAAAAATTTTGTTGAAAGTTTGAATCATTGGCTAATTTATCAAACGATGACCTACTAAGAAGGAGGGGGAGATCCCTGATATCTCTGGACTTGGTGCTAATGAAGGTATTTTAAGATTCAGGAAAAATGGAATGCTAAACTGGGTAAGTTGTAGTAAACCTAATTCTCCACAATAGGAAGATCCAGAAGATGTATCCTTTATTAATCCTATATGATGCAAAATAGTGAGAGGGGCACCAGCACATTTTAAGGGCTTTATTGTCAACCATTTTCTTGTGCACTTACTTTGTGTTAGACCTTAGGGTTGCAGATACTGGTGCTCAATTGAATGAATTAAATTCAATGGTTTTAACTGGGCACCCATGTAGCAGGGACCAGGGGGCAGCACTGAATTGCCAAGGCAAGTTTATGGTAGTTATCATAATGAGCAGCCTAGACAAAGAAAGTCCATTTTAGCCTGAATGGTTAGCATAGGCAGCATGAATTTTATGGTGACATGACTCATACAGGCTTTTCTTACAGGATCATCAATCATGGTGTTTACAGGATTGAAACAGTTTTTTTTTTTTTTTTTTAAAATAAAGCCTACTTCATTTTTGTCTTATCTGTGTAAGTGGAAAAATTCTCAACAAAATGTAAAAGCGGGGTGGGGGGGGGTAGGGTGGGTTACCTATATCACAGCAAAGGGAAATCTCCCTAAACTCATCATGTTTTTATTTCTCCAGTTCCAGAACATATAGTTGGAAAGATATATTTGGAAGTTGGTAGAATTCTCACTTGGTTCTCTGACCTATGGAACGAAGGCTATTATGGTTGGTGTCTTAGCAAAGGGTTTTATTACTGTGAAGAAACACCATGACTAACGCAACTCTCATAAAGGATGACATTTAATTGTAGCTGACTTAGTGTTTCAGAGGTTTAATCCATTATTATCATGGGTAAGCATGACAGCTTGCAGTCAGACATGGTGCTAAAGGTGCTTATTGCTCTACATTTTGGTTCGTAGGCAGCAGAAGGAGACTGTGTCACTGGAAATAGCATGACCAGAGGAGAATTCAAAGCCTGTGTCTACAGAGACACACTTCCTCCAACAAGCCCACAGCCCTCTTAATAGTGCCATTCTCTGTGGGCAAGCATTCAAACACATGAGTCTGTAGGGGCCATATCTATCCAAACCACCACAGCTGGAAAGGCTAAATGGCAACCTTTAGGGTTGCCTCTACCAGGAAAAATAGTGAATCAAAAACCAGAACAGAAATTACGGAAATTAGTGCCACCATCAAGGACTTGAAAGATGCAGGATAGTGGTTCCCACCACATCTCCCTTTAACTGCCCTATCTGACCAGAGAAGAAGATCGATGGATTGTGGAGAATGACAGTAGACTATTAAAAGCTCAATCAAGTAATGACTTCAATTGCACCTGTTATATCAGATGTGTCCTTACTTGAGTAAATTAACACATTTCCTTGGTACTTATCTAGCAAATGCTTTTTCTCAGTACCTTTTCATAAGGACCACCAAACGCAATTTTCTTTCAGTTGGAAAGACTTGCAATATACTTTTGCTGTTTTGCCTCAAGGATGTATTACTTCTCTACCCCTGTGTCATAACTTAATTCAAAGGGATATTGATTATCTGTCTCTTCCAAAAACATCTCGTTGCTTCACTATATTGATGACATTTGCTGATTGGAACAAGTGAGCAGGAGGTAGTAAACAATTTGAACTTGTTTCTGACACATATACAAATAAGAGAATGAAAAATAAATTCAATCAAAATTCAACAGTCTTCTATCTCAGTAAAATTCATAGGAGTCCAGTAGTAGCAGGGATATTCTTAGGTGAAGAATGAGTTATTGTGGTAGTTATTCCTACCACAAAGAAAGGAGCATTACATTTTGTGCACTTGTTTGGATTCTGGACACAGCACACTCCTCAATTGGGTGTGTTACACTAGCCTGCCCATACTTCAAATGACTCAGAAAGATTCTAGCTTTAACTAGGGCCTGGGGTAGATATTTATTCTAGTTATGGATGTGACTTTCTACATATAATAGTTCTGATAAAATCAGCAAACATGGCCTTGCAGAATGCATAATCCAATATCATGGTACTCCACACAATATTGCTTCTGACTAAGGAAATCATGCCACAGCTAGAGAAGTGTGACAGGGAAACAATTATGAGATCCATTGGTCTTATCATGTTCACTACCACACTGAAGCAGCTGGCCTGATAGAAGGATGGGATGGCCTTTTGAAGACATAGTTACAGTGCCCATGAGGTGGCATCAGCTAGAAGAGCTTGGGCAGTGTTCTGAAGAAAACACTGTATGCTTTGAAACCTCATCCAACATATGGTACAGTTTCTCCCATAGCAGGAATCCAGAAATCAAAGGGGGTGGGAGCATAATGTTCCATTCACTATCATCCCTAGTGACCCACTAGGAAACATTTTGCATCCTATTTCTAAGACCTTAAGTTCTGCTCACCCAGAAATTTGGTTTCATGGGGAAACCTCATCAAACTGAGAAGCTTATGCATGGCAAATGACATAATCAATCAGAAAAAACAGAATGTTCTCTAAGGTTTCCGTCCATCATGGCTGGAAGATGAGTAGGAAGGAACAGAATACTTCATATCATGGTGACCAGGAAGCGAAGAAAAAACAAATGAGATCAGGGAAAGAGATCATTTTCACTTCCTTTCTTTCAAGTAGCTAACCCTTCTACTTCTTATCACCTACCAAGAATGCCATCCCATTATGAGTAGCCCATCAAGAAATCAATGCATTCATGAGATCAGAGCTCTCCTGATGAAATTGTCTCTTACTGGCTACCAGAAGCACATTGGAATATTTGCTTAGATAATCTTCTAGGTGCTTCACAATCAGGTCAAGTCAATCTATACCAACCATCACAGTCATTTTAAGTGGTTTAATACAGCTATATCTTGCAAAGGATCATATTTGATCCAAAAGTAGCAATCATATAAGCAGCTGTCCTTCCAGATTTTCTGGCTTAAGATTGGCCATGGTACTAGGCCACTGAGTAGATAATTTTACAGAAAAATAAAGGTGAAATGCACTGAAGCAAGTTACCTGAGCTAGGTCACTTGGGAACAGAACCTGAAGTACACTTTCTGTCCATATGGTTTATGGGTAAACTGCTCTTGAGGGATGATGGGGATGGGATGGGGAAGTTGGGAAAGATAAAGGCAGGTACCAGGATTTTTTAAGTGAAGTACTACTTTAGTCTGATTTTTGAGAAGCTCTAATGAATTAGTATGTGATTACTGGCTAACCTTGAATTCCAGTAACAATGTGGGAAATGGGAACTCCCCTATACCTAAGCCACAATCACTCTAGAGTAAAGCTTCAGAGATAGTCATCACTGATATCTCTCAGTCTGTACCCATCATAAAACATCCGTCAGGGAAAGAGGTTTCCTGGTTCACCATGGATCTTGGCAACCATTACCTGATATTCAGCTTCTATTAGTTCAAAATACTTCATCAGTGTTTTGCATCATCTCCCTTTATCTGCTTTGTCACATTTTGTTTTATTTTGCCTTTAAAGAAGACACAAATTGACAGTTCATTTTACCTAGATGACCTAGGTTGATCTGTTAGCTTCTATTTTAAACTTGAGTATTTCTTCAAACAAGAATAACAAAGTAAAGCATATCTGGCATCCTTTTTATCTTACTTTTAATGAACAGATAAAAATAATTTTAATTACAAGCATTATTTAAATGATGTCTGAGGAAGTTGGAGGTTGCTTGCAAACAGTTGACTTATGCCAGTATTTTAAATGCTCCCCATTCCAAGTCTTATTTAGACTAACACATTTGCATGCTCTATGAATAAAGAGTTGCTCGGAATATCAATTCAGTGTTCAAATCATCATATAGTCTAAATGAGGTAGTTTGGGTTTCTGAGAAATCACTGCCTATACCTAGTTTCTTTTATTCAGATAAAAAAATCATAAAGGAAAATATACTTTGATGTTAGCAAGCAGTTAATGAGCAACTGTCTGTTGTGGGAAAACAAGTCAAGAAACTACAGGAGCTAAAATGTGAGAAAGCAATAGAATAAGTGCCTGTAACCCAGCTTTGCACAAAGCAATGGATAACATGGCCTAGAATGATGCACTGCAGTGATAAGAAGAGGGCTCTATGGAATGGTGTGGATCCTCACGGGAAATTTTTCAGTGCTGGACTTGGGACCTGTATTTCCATTTCTATTCACCTTATTCCGTTTCTTTTCCATTTAAATGCAGATATAAAAAGGATGCTCCATAATATCTTCTACTTATCTTCCATGGCTCTATTTCCCCTGATCTCTTTTACTTTGCATATTTTCAAGGCCAGTTTCACGGACCTCACCTCTGGAATCAGAATCCCAGTGATCAGAGTATGTGGATCAAATGAAATGTGTGATTGGAACCTATCAAATGCGTACCTAGTAAAATGATGTGTTAAATACTGGCCTGTGGGAAGAATATCATACCTGTTTGCTATGGCATAATGATTGGTTGAACAGATAAAAATTAGAGTAGTATATGAGGGCACCCCCACCTGACTCTGAAAATAACAAAATGGGGAGCACAGGCTTACTATTTAGGATAAAGTTTCCTATGAAGCAGAGCACTTCCTGGAAAGACTTTTACTGAGAAGTGAATACTTTAAAGAATGAGGCACTTTACATCATTAAACCTCAGTCAGAAGCCTTTTCCCTCAATGGTAAGTTTTCCAGGTAAACTCCTCTGGATTTGATGCCTTTGGAAACCTCTGCAAATGTCTTCCCGTTCATCAGAGAAAGGAAGGGAGGCATCAGGATTATGGATTTAATCTATTATTCAATTTTATTACGTGCTTTGGGGACTAAAGTGTTAATCTCTTGTGAATAAGAGAACTGAGCCATAATTAAAACAGGCCAAAATAAAAATAAAGTAATAATAATAATTATGTGAATTAATCACAGGACCGGATCTGAAGTCTAGTCCAACACTTCATTTGTAGTGTTCATGATTGTCCCACTATTCTGTGCAGCAAATAGCTTAATCCATCTTTCAAAAGCATTCTGTAGGAGGTTAATAGGAGGCAAACATGGTTTAGATTAAACAAAAGCAGGCTGCTTTGTTTGCAAGCTTTCTTATCCCCTTTTTTTATGTTCTAATGTGTTTTGAGTCTCCCAGGAGGGCCTATACCACAGGGTGTCCATAATCTTTACGGGGATGTTTACAGATCCCTTACAAACTGTCCACATATCTTTTGCAAAGTGACCTTGCCTTCTCAAGCATGCGTAGCTATTGAAAACTCCTGAAGACATTTTAGAAATGGCTCTTCTCTCAGAAATGCTGTACAAACAAAAGAAGAGACACACTGATATCTTAATGACTTCGCTTTTTATTTTATGAATGTCACAGAGCCTGGAGTTTGTATTCATTTTTCAAATGATAAGCATAACTGTTAATTGAAGCACAATGATATATATTCACATCGACACATGTTCACACATCTGAAAAACAATACAGACTAAGCAACCAGTCGAAATAGAGAATGTGCTATTATAATGTCTGAATGTAATCACAATAAAACAATAAATAGTTATGCAAAGCATATCAGATATACTATCTCACTTAATCATAAGACTGAATCTCTGAAACTATTTTATTTCCATACGACACAAGAATCAGGAGTATCCACAGTATTCAGGACTGATTTCCACCTAAACAACCCTGAAATTCCACCTCACACCAGTCAGAATGACTAAGATCAAAACCTCAGGTGACAACAGATGCTGACAAGGATGTGGAGAAAGAGGAACACTCCTCCATTGTTGGTGGGATTGTAAGCTGGTGAAACCTCTCTGGAAGTCAGTCTGGAGGTTCCTCAGAAAACTGGACATAGTACTACCTGAGGACCCAGCTATACCACTCCTGGACATATACCCAAAAGATGCTCCAACATATAACAAGGACACATGCTCTACTATGTTCATAGCAGCTTTATTTGTAATAGCCAGAAACTGGAAAGAACCCAGGTATCTTTCAACAGAGAAATAGATACAGAAAATTTGGTACATTTACATAATGGAGATATTAAAAATAATGACTTCATGAAATTCTTAGGCAAATGGACGGAATTAGAAAATATCTTCCTGATTGGGGCAACCCAGTCACAAAAAACACACATAGCATATATTCACTGATAGGTGAATATTGGCCCTAAAGGTTGGAGTACCCAAGATACAATTCACAGGCCACCTGAAGCTCAAGAAGAAGATAACCAAAGTGTGGATGCTTCAGTCCTTCTTAGAAAGGGGAACAAAATACTCACAGGAGGTAAAAGAAGATGAAATGTCAAGCAGAGACTGAAGGAAAGGCCATCATCCAGAGACTGCTACACCTGGGGATCCATCCTACATGCAGTCATCAAACCAAGACAGTATTGAAGATGTCAAGACGTGCTTGCTGACAGGCTCCTGATTTTGTTGCCCCCTGAGAGGCTCTGCCAGAGCCTGACAAATACAGAGGCAGATATTCAGAGCCAACCAGTAGACTGAGCACAATGTCCTCAATGGAGGAATTAAAGGATTGAAGGAGCTGAAGAGGTTTGCAACCCATAGGAAGAACAGCAATTCCCCCAGTTCCCCCAGATCTCTTAGGGACCAAATCACCAACCAAAGAGTACACATGGAGGGCTTCCGCAGAGGATGGCCTTGTTGGGCATCAATGGGAGGAGAGGCTCTTGGTCCTGTGAAAGCTCAATGTCCCAGTGTAGGGGAATGCAGGGAAGGGAGGCAGGAGTGGGTGTGTGTTTGGGTGGGGTGGGAGCACCCTCATAGAAGCAGGTGAAGGGAGAATGGGATTGGGGGTTTCTGGAGGGGAAGCCAGGAAAGCGCTAACATAGAGTACACACAGAGCGACTCATGGCTCCAGGCGCATGTGTAGCAGAAGATGGCTTTGTCAGGCATCACTGGAAGGAGAAGCCCTTGGGTCTGAAAAGACTCAATGCCCCATTGTAGAGGAATGGCAGGGCTGAGAGACAGGAAGGAGTGGAGGAGGAGCACCCTCATGAAAGCAGCAGGTCAGGGGATAGGTAGGGGATAGACAGGTTTCCAGAGGGGAAACCAGGAAGGGGGATATTTGAAATATAGATAAATAAAATAACCAATAAAATGAAAAAAGAAATGTAAATAAAATATCCAATAATAAAAAGAAAAGAAAAACCTACTTTAGTGCATTTCAGTAGCCTATTAAAAGATTTACAAGGGTACCTAGTATTTTCTTTTCCTTTTGTGACACCCTTTTCATTCCTTTATTATTGGAAAGTCTAAAAGACTTTTCCTGAAGTTACAAAAAAAATTAGAAGAAAAATACTATATAAATTAGGTTGCTAATTTAAAAGTAATATTAGTCTATAGACATTTATCTCGCTTAAAAATTACTCACTAACTACCTGCACAGTAAGTTTCAGTTAGCCAGGTTTTATTCCACAGAGTTCAGCCATTAGTAGATATGTGCTTAGGCTGGACATGCTTAATCTGTAGTACTTTATTGTAATAGCCCAGGCAGAGCGAGTACTCTTGACTACCAGCAGTACAACTCTGGGAAAGGTAGAGTAAGCACGGCCAGATTGCTCCTGGCCTGTGACCACATGTGACGTAGATAGTATTCCTCCTTATATTTACCATGATTCTACGGGTTATCCTTATCCTCATTTGGTAACATCAAATACCTATTGACTGAGTCCAAAGAAAAACGCAAGACGGATCATAAGACCAACTTTTCATGAATGACCATTGAGGGAAATTATTTGGGTCCTAAGTTCTTTGAAAGTTATCTTATGTAGATTGAATTTCAAAATGGCATAAAGCCTAAAGTGGGAACTGTTTCTCCCACCTTGAATTTTCTTAATTGGAATCTATGGCAGCCTAAACTTCTATGATATTATTAGTCAAAAAGTCCAGAAATAAAAATGAAAAGTGTTACCTGGATGCTCTCTATGCTGAATTTTATAAAGTAAATTGGAAGGAAAGAAAAAGAATTGTATGGTAAGTATTGAGAATTCCATTTCGGCGATACATTTAATAGAATCTCTGCACTCCTGTGAAGCTTCATTTTATCACTCCTTCCTATTTTAATCTGCTTCCCACATTAAGTAATTCCTACCTGAGTTTCGCATGAATGGCTTGCGGGCAGCTGCAAGCAGGCTGCTGCTAGGGAAAGAAAATTACTGATGCTCAAATGAGAGAAAGGGTGAGAATTTCCAGAAGAAGCAACCCCTGATCCTCTTCATCCTTCCTTACAAACCAATGCTCAGACCAATCTTCCCTTTTAGAGCTCATGAGGCTAAACACATCAAGGAGTGAAAATCATTTGTTCCTAAGAGTGCCGCTTCACAGAAAGGGTAGAGAATGAGCATCTCTTTTAGGTAAGTGTGTTTGGGCAGCCAAACATCCTTTACAACCCACTGGTAACTTCCTTGACTTCCCGGTATGCACAAACACAGCTCTTTATCATCTATGCCAGAAACTTGTTATTAAAGTTATAATGACAACTTTCTTCCATAAGAGTCTAGTGTTAGCTCCAAGATATTCCCCTGAATTTTCTTGCTTCTAAGGTAAGCACAAACTTACAACTTTTCAACTTTAAATAACTTTTGTGAACCAAAAAAAAATAGTTTTTAATTGGTATTCTTATGTTCCAAAATACTTTTGTTTTCTGAGAAAAAGTATGTATTTTATCTAGATATTGTTTTCCACTCAAAGAAACTAGTCATTGTTATATGGGTACATGCTCAAAGAGGAAGCAGAAATGTCAGTTCCACTGCTCTGTCACATGTGCATATTTATTAATGAGAACCTTATTTTGTATGCCATTTCGAAACTCATCCCTTTAACTATGAGATTACATTATAGATATTTTAATACAGTTGCATGTGACAGGCTCATGACAATCATGGATGGAAGAGAGTTGGTCTAAATTCTTGCCAACCTGAATTACAAACTGAGGCTTATACCATAAAACGATACTGAGCAGGCAAGGCAGAAACCAAACTTTAAACAAACAAAACAAAACAACACACACACACACACACACACACACACACAAAAAAACCAATCCAGCAAACTTCGGTGTGAGGTAGCCTGGATGCCATGTTGATTATGACATGGAATTCCTACACCAGGAAGAAAACCATATAATCTAGTGAGCAAGAACCACTGAGGGGCCAAAGTTAACCATTCTCGTTCTGGTGTACCAATTAAATTGGGATTCTCTGTGTGATAGGGATTTTATTCTTTATGTAATGCTCTGCGTTTATGACATCCCCATTCTTCCTCTGTACTTTTATACATGGTTAAATGTATAAAAGTAAGACCCATCCCAAGCAACCTTCAAAAGTCCTGCCACACAACGTTTTGTCTTCACAAAAGACCCAATGTGTACTAACGGATACATTTCATGGTTCATGTTATCAGAGAATATAAATACAAGTAAAACATCAGCATATGCACCACCAAATCAGGCATTTGTTCCTATGAGCCTGTATATAAATGTTTGAAAGTGATCGAGGACATGCAAAATTTATCCATCACACTGAGGTTAGCAACCACTGAACATGTGGCTTGGTTGTGCGATGCAGAATCTGTGATAGATGCTGAAATGTCCTGAAGGGATTAGTGGCTAAAACTGAAGACTGAAAACAACGACAAACACACCAACATTAAACCACCTCATGGATAAAGCCTTTCTTTTTGGTTTGGATTTGTTTGAAACACTCTTAGCATACAGCCCAGGCTGTCCGCGAACTTGTAAGCCTCTCGCCTTGGCCCTCTGAATGCTAAAATTATAGATAGAGTTGCAATACCTTGAATTTTATTTCACTTGTGAAGGCATAGTGTATAGACAATCATGATTATGAAGTTTATGAGTCACCTTGATGACATCTAGAATCTTCTGGTACATGGGGCCTTCTAGCACATGCATGGGGGATTATTGATTTGGTTAACTGAGAGGAGAAGACACACCCCATAAGGTTGCACTAGACCTTTGACTTGGATCCTTGACTGTGTGGGATGAAAAGATGGCGTAGGGCTGGGAACCTAAGCTAAGCACATAAGTTCACTGCTTGGTTTGTAGTGTGGTCATGATATGATCAGTGGCTTCATGATTCTGCAATCCTGATTTTTCTGCTATGATGGACTATACCCTCAAACAGTGAACCAGAATAGACCCTGTCTTCTTTAAATTCCTTTTGTCAAAGTAGATGTAAAAAGAAACTAATATAAAACTTTTCAGGAGAACATACGTTCTTCCGACATATTAAACAGTTACTTCAAATGCGATCTGAGACCATTGAGTTGAGCATTTCCTTCATGACACATCAGCCAGTATTTGTCAATATTCCCTGAATGCCCTGGCTGAGAACCCTACTAGACCCATTGGTATATAGTATACCATTATGGGCACACCATAGAGAAGTCAGATTTTTCAGTGGCTTTCATTTCCTCATCCGAACAAATTATACATTTCCTGTCCAGTTTAATTTAATTTTTCATTGCAGTTCTTCTAGGATTTGATACACAGTGCCTATTCTTTTTATGTCTGGAGCTGAGGAAGGTTTGTGTACTGAGGAGATGGCTCTGATTTCCTCAATGGCTTTCCATTTTCTAACGTAGCTCTGCCTTTGTCTTTGAACACGACTGGTAAAGCAATCGTTCTGTAATGGACCCAAGAATAAATATACTTTATGTGAGTCAGAGGAGGCTTCTTTTCAAAGAATAACTACAAATCTCAAATGAGCATTCGGCAGTCCTTGGCAGCCATCTCACATGTACTGATTAAATTCACTTTGCCCAGGCTTGAGTCTTGCTATTATATTTTCTTTCCCCCAAACATCCACATTCTCCACCTCCTAAATGTCTCCTCCTCCTTCTGCTTCCAAATAAGGCAAAAGAGAAGCAATCAATCAGATTAACGTTTTATGGGTGTACTACTGCCAACACTAACATTCTCTTTTCTGACTGATTGTAGAGTAGGACAGGTGAAAAGTTCTCCCTGTAACCAAAGCCCACCCCTGCACTGTATCTGGGATGTCAGCAGTATTTTCTCATGAAGCCACAATGCGAGAATAACAAGCAGAAGCTCTGTAAATATAGTTCATCAATGAAAAATGGGCATTTTAAGGAACAAAAGCTCTCCTCTGTTCAAAACAAAGAGAACAAACATAGCACGCTATTTCTAAAGTTCATCTAAGTAGCACACATTTATAACCATGTACAACATAAATGGTGCAAACCTCATTTCCTCAATAGCTTCTTATGCTGTAGCTTAAAAGTTAATGGTCACTTCTTAGAGTACATATTAACAAGAAGGTCCAATCATTGTCCACCCATCTTATTAATCTTCACAGCAACTATACAATAAAGCCTGATGAACCAAGGTCGAATGTGGGGCCAAGCTAGTTTAAGTAAAGAGGAATGCATGCATGCATGATGGGGAAGTCCCTGCTTGCTCCTCTCAGCCATGATTCAGAAACCCTTGAGACAGGGACAAGTCTAACGAATGAATGGGCCATTCCAACAGGGAAGAACACTACTTGCCCACTGCAGGAAACAATGCATGTTGTCAAATAAGCACATCCACGTTCTGTCAGTCTTCAGGCAGGCTGGCCATGATATTGAAGAGAAGTATGTGCACTCTTAATGGATACTTCATATTTAGCAAGACTGGATCTTGTTCTCTGTGTCCTAAGAATGGAATTTAATCACTGCACGATCTTCCAAAATTACAATAGGGACATGTCCTGGGGTAGATTTGGATTAATATTCTTTGTATTTAAAGAATATGTAATTTGTGTAAATGGAGATTACAATAGACAAAAGTAAATAAAATCATGCATTAAAAATGTGCTTTTTGTGGTAGGCTTTAATACTTGGTTTTTAATACGAATGAGAAGGGTCTGATGGAACTACAAAGGCTTTGGTCATTAGACTTAAGTTGTTTCCAGATATATTGCTGTTGACTGCTATGTACCTCTACCATTGTAGTTGACTAAGCTTGGCTAAAAAACTTGTTCTTCAGGTAGACAGCCTGGATTTAATTATCTGACTGACCATTTCTGAGTGTGATATCCAAAGTTTGAAACTTTATGAACATACATTCATATAGATTCTCTGGTTAAATTTTCTTTTCTTTTAATTTTCTTTTTTATTATTTTGTTTATGTACATTTTAAATTCTATCCCCCTTCCCAGTTTCCCCTCCATTAACCCCCATGCCTTCCTCCCTCCCCCTGCCTCTATGAGGGTGTTCCTCCACCAGTTCACCCACTCCTGTCACAGCGGCCTAGCGTTCCCCTATCCTGGGTCATCAAGCCTCCACAGGACTAAGGGGCTCCCCTCTCAGTGATGCCAGATAAGGCAGTCCTCTGCTACATAGCCAGCTAGAGCCATCTGCATCCCACGTGTACTCTTTGGTTGGTTGTTTGTCCCTGGGAGCTTTGGGGAATCTGGCTAAATTTTCAATCATAACTGGCTAGTAAATATTATTGTCAAAATAAGTCAGGTATGTAGTGTTTAAGACAGTGCATGGAATCTGTTTAACAAAGTGCATCTCAAAGGGCCATTGATGGCATTAGAATTCACTGCCTACTCTTTTCTCAATCTTGAAACCTCCTAGATTTGAGACCCACACTGTAGCATCAGATAGTTTCCACCAGAATGAGAAATTGTAAATTGCCATTCTTTTGTTTCTTCTTAATCATTAACAATCTATAACAATGAGAAAAGAGTACTGATAGAGTGTTTAAGCAAACCAGGATTCCCTACTCCCTTTTCTTTGTGACAACATTGTGGCCTGCTACTGTTTTTACCCAGTTGCTTGATACTAGGGACCAAAACATTGCTTTACCTATTGACTTGCAAATAAGATAATAAGAAAAGAAAAATAGTATGAAAATAACCTAAACAATACATTTTTAAGTAAATAAAGAATCAGCATTTCTATAATTATGGCTAATAAGATTATTCTTACAGGGCTTTGCAAAAATTAGATTCTAAAATGTATTAAATGTTTAGCTCCTCACCTAGAATATAATTATTGTTATATCATAGATAGTGTAATTATTATGGTATCTATGCTTGTGATTTCTAACAAGTCAATTAACCTTCCTAGGTCTCAATTTATGCAGAAAATGAGGGGGTTAGGTAATAACTGCATGAATCTTAGTTGCAAAAATTATATTTTAATATAAATAGCTGGGGAAGTAAATGTATTATTCTCATCTCAATTTGGAATATGCTCAATTTAGATATTTAATCACTGAAGTTCATATATGAGGGAGAAGAAGCTACTTAAAAGGAAGCAACATAACACGACTTTCCTTTCATAAGTCATATTTTCACCAGCACTGTCTGTTCCTATTGCATGGCAAATAAACGAAGAAGGTGACTTGGCTTTTCAAAATCTCTTCTCTAAACAGGTCATATTATGACACTTGATGTTGTTCCTAATGATGCAATTAAGAATGGGTTTTTATACTGTAGTGTTGAAACTGCCTGTTAGATAGGAAGTCAGGATCCATTCACAGGCTGTGGTAGACAGATGGAAAGACTTTGCTTAACAAAGATGATTTGGAACGTGAACACATCCTAAAGATCAGTACAAGTCAGACACTTATTCAAAATAAAGGAAATTTGACAAGAGACAATGAATCTATATCCTGACAAGTGTCTGGCAGTGAGGTATCACAGAGTACTCCACATAAAGACTCCAACTGGCAACTCTTATAGAGAAAGGATGCCAGGGGATAAACATAAGCTGCAATAACTTCCACAGACTATATAACTCACTACTTCAGGAACTTCCCAGGATCAAACATAAAACCCAGTGACTTGTGATGGTTCAACATGATATGGCCTTAACTATGCCACCATTGTTCCTACTTATACCTTGATAAGCATAAAATTCTCCAACTATGCTAGACTCTCAACTTTCAATACAGAAATCCCCAACTAGTTGACAGCTCATAACCTGGGCAGGCCTGCTGCTTGGAAGGATGCTTGTCAGATATTTTCTTCTGCATCACAGATATTCAAGTATTTTCATACAAATTAGTGTGTCCTAATGCCTTTCTCTAATTACTGTATCACAGAACCATGTTTTTGCCTTGTTATAATAATCTACATTTTTCTTTATTAGATATTAGTTCACACATATATTGATTTATCTTTTGTCTTGTTTCTTCATTACTGTAAGGTAATGTATGAGGATAGCATATGAGCCATTATGCATACATGTATTTAGCAAATGAATAAATAAACGAACTGCTTTGCTTTCTATGTATGTTTTATAGCTAGCAGCTTGACATTTAGTAGGTGACATTGAAAGAAAAGAGGTCTCATATACCTCGCTTATAGCTGCACCCTTGTTTCCATGTGTGTCTAATCTTGGGACTGGCATCTTGAGGTTTCCCAACACATGACCTTACACATCTGTCATGAAAGGATCTCATACTTAAGTTTGAAGAAAGGAAGTTAAATTTTGTCTTTTAGGAGAGCAGCAGCCATCAAAATTTATTTTAAACTTAAGGGATGGAGCGATGTCTCAGTAGTTGGGAACACTTGTTGGTCATCCAAAGAATGACTCAGCACTAAAGGGCAACTCACACCTGTCTGTGACTGCAGTTTCAGGGCTTCTGAAACCCTCAATAACTTAGCAAAAGCATCAATGAACATAAAATAAAAACAAATTACAAAACTGTCTTTTAAGCTCAATGCAGTCGATCATTGCCAACTTCCCATTAGCACCCATTCTTCAGACAACTTTAACCTTGTTTTGAATCATTAAAATCTGCGAGCATAGCTCTTACTTCCGTAGCAAGCAAGGAATATAGCTTTTGGTTTCAGATATTGAGTGCTGGCCGCTAATGTTTGGAATGAAAGGTGAGGTGTCTGGCTATAATGGAAACACATACAAATACTTTACTCTAATGTAGGTAGATGTCTAAACACATATAAATTCATCCTAAACCACATAAGAATGTATGCTTCAGTCCTTCTTTGAAGGGGAAACAAAATACTCATGGGGGAAATACAGGGACAAATGGTGGAACAGGGACTGAAGGAAAGGCCATCCAGTGACTGCGTCATCTGGGGATCCATCCATATGCAGCCACCAAACCCAGTCACTATTGCTGATGCCAAGAAGTGCTTGCTGACAGGAGCCTGATATGGATGTCTCCTGAGAGGCTCTGTCAGAACCTTACTGACAGAGATAAGGATGCTTACGGCTAACCATTGGACTGAGCATGGGACCCCAATGGAGGAGTTAGAGAAAGGACTGAAGGGGCTCAAGAGGTTTGCAACCCCATAAGAAGAACAAAAATATCAACCAACCAGACCCATTAGAGTTCCCAGAGACTAAACCACCAACCAAAAGTACACATGGAGGGACCCATGTCTCCAGCTGCATATGTAGCAGAGCATGGCATTGTCTGGCATCAATAGGAGGAGAAGCCCTTGGTCCTCTGAAGGCTCAATGCCCCAGTGCAGGGGAATGCCAGAGCAGTGAGGTAGTGGGTAGTGGGTAGGTGGGAGTGGGAACATCTTCTTAGAAGCAGGGGGAGGGGAAGCATGGGAAAGGAGAGAAAGGGGATAACATTTGAAATATAAATATATAAAATATTCAATAAACAAGGAAGAAAAAAGGAAGAAAAAAAGAACAAGTTGAACTGATAATTTCAACTTAAGACAAAATGACACTTAGGTACAGAAGATGGTGATTCCTTCCCAAGGCTATAGAACAGATACATGTTTTAGAGCTAAGACTTCATTGATGATGATCTTATGTCTTTGGATTTGAGTCTGTACTTTCTTAATTTAAATACCATGGTGTTTATATAAGAACTGAAATTTACAATTGATATAATATTAGGAGTGGGGATTATCTTTGGGATAAGACTCCAGACATATTTAAATACTTTTTAAAACAAATGCTCCAAAATCAGTGTCTTTGTTTTTCATTCTGAGGATGAGAACTAGGCTCCCATTCATGCTAGGCAAGTCCATTACCATAGAGTTATACCTCAGGGTACTGATTTATTTTATACTGATGTCACTATGCACATAACTCAGGCTGGTTTGAAATGCTCAATTAGCACAGAGTGGCCTCAGATTTCTAATTTTTTCTGCTTCTTCCTCCTTAATACTAAGAATGTAGACATGCATCACACACCTTCAAGTTTTGAATAGGATGTCAGGGTGGATCCCTCTGAGATTATGGCAATTGAGTAAGTGCTGAGAGATGAAAGGGCCAACTCTCTGATTTTAATAATTAGGATATGACTACATGGACATATATGCATTTGAAAACCTTGGCACTGTAGAAGTTCAGTCCCTGGCCCAATAACGGTGCAGGCTATCAATTAGTCACTAATATCTACAATAACCCTTAAATGGACAAGTCTTAGTGATATAAAACACTTCAGATATAGTTGACAAATTGAGTCCACAGTTTTCTATCCTGCACCTGTACCTAATGTGGCAAGCAATACCACTGTCACCAATCCCTACAACATCTAGCTTCAGAGTGATCGGGTAACTAGAAGAAAAGGAAAGCTTAAGTTAAGGTAAGAATTTTATATAACTCAGATCATACATAAAGAGTATCTTCTGAGTATAATTCATTTTACTTTTATAAAAAAATAGTCCTGATGAAAATAGGCATTTTTACCTCTCTAGGACTCAGTTTCTTCATGTGTGGAATGATTGATTTGATTCAGGTAATCTCTGATTCCATTCTGTGCGGTCTTGATAAGTCAAAACTTTATTTATATAAATTGCAGACACAATTTCCCTTCTTCCTCATATTTCAGTTCACTATCAAAGATATGCTTGCCCCAATGCATCTATATAAATTTGAAGGCAAAAATTAAAATTATCTTTAAATTGTATAGGAAAACTTCATATAGAATGGTCTTATTACATATGATTTTTATTTATTTATGTATTTTTTAATCACATTTATGTATTTAATCCCATTTACAGTATTTACCTTCTGTAGTCACAATGGATGCCATTTAGAACAGTGCTCCTATCTGCTATGGCACTGAAACTAATCTAGACTCCTTTCGTTATTACTTCACAAGCTTAAGAAAATTCTTACTTTGCCTAAACCTTCAGCTAAACTTCTGCAAAACAGCAACTTCTGAATTGTTGCATATTTGACAGGATGCTTTGGGAATGGCATATGCAGCCTCCTCTCATCCTGTTTGCAAGTTCTTAATGGAAGTTCACAGTCATCCCCTCCTTTATTTCTCCCAGGTAGCTAGAACTACCTCAGTTCCTTCTTGGTTTCTAATAAAGGCTAGAATAAATGTTTTGTGTGAACAACGGTTCCAAATCAAATCCTAAAACTCAAGTGAGTCTATGTTCAACTCCTAATAATGTTTTGGTATATTATTTCAGAATGCTACCACTATGTGGAGCACCTTGCTCCCCCTGCCATTCTTCCAGTCGATCTACTCTATATTTCTCAGATCCTGTCATTAGGAAATCTCCACACTGGATAACAGCAAAATCTACATTGAATTTCCTTCTTTTGTAAGAATGACAAGCCTCTTATTTCCAGCTATCGTCCCATCATTCCCAAACAAAAAGAGAGATTGTGATCTTAGTTCTCGGGTGGACATTCATACTACTTGTACCTCCATTTCATCCAGTTACCTATAGAAATCTTAGGTAGTTGATAAGACAGACTTTAGACTCTTCTTTATGACACGTTTAGTCAACAAAGAGTCTGGCTACTATGGTTAGCTGATCCAACATTGTCTTCCTGCCTAAAAATTATTGGCCATTGTCATTTTAATGTAATGTGTGGTATATAAGGATTATAAAACAGGATGTGGAATTTGATGTTCTAAGTTTGAGTTTCAGTTTTATGAGTTATGGACTCAAGCACTCTAAGTAACTAAGTTTTTTCATATCTAACTTGACAATGCCTATTTCAGAGCACAAAGATGAAATCAAATCTATTATACAATTTATACTATACTATTGTATTATAAAAATTTTGTTTAACATTAGTCCAGTTTCCATGTAATTATCATCCAAATAAGGTATTAAAGGCATTTATGATAATTTTATAGAGTAGATAAATATAGGATTATGGAGGTCAGTTAATAGTTTAAAATCTCAGGATGAATAAGATGTGAAGTTGTGACTATTTGTTCAAGACAAAATAGCTTGAGGTCCTCTTGGTGTAGTCTCTGATTGTACTAATGATTTTTGTCTATTAGTCTGATTTGCATATTCATGTTTTAGTAATAAAGAAAATATTTACTATAATTGGTCACTAAAAATGTCAAATGGTGAAAATATTCCTGAATTCTATTCTCACATGACATTAAAAGATGGTATGTTGAAGTATTCAAGGAGTTTAATTTTCTTCGCTGTTACAGTGTAGAAGGACTTCTGTAAGAAAATACATGCAAATTCCTTTGGCTTCTCATTATATCTTTGGAAGGAGGATGCCAGCAGTTTGCTTTATAATTTTCTCCTCATGAATTTCAACTAACAGTTTCAGGTGTGAACAATACCTCCCCACTCCATTCACCATGACTGGTACTTGATCCCCAGTAAGAATGATATGGATCATGGACAGATAGCATGGATTTGTATTTATAGTACTTTGAGGGGGTCCTTTACTCTAATATTGAGGTGACATACCCAGGCATTGTGGTGCACACTTTTAATCGTAGCATTTGGAAGGCAGCAGAAGCAGGCAGATTTCTGTGGGTGTGAGGCCAACCTGGTCTACACAGTGAGTTTCAGAAAAGCTAGGGCTCTTACAGAGAAATCCTATCTCAAAAAAAAAACAAAAAAACAAAAAAACAAAAAAACAAAAACAAAACAAAAAAAAATTAAATAAGTGAATAAGGTTGGGGATTTAGCTCAGTGGTAGAGCGTTTGCCTAGCAAGCGCAAGGCCCTGGGTTCGGTCCCCAGCTCTGGAAAAAAAAAAAAAAAAGAAAAAGAAATAAGTGAATAAATAAATAAATAAATGGACATACCATACGCATCATCAGTTTATCTGTCTTCTTTGAAAAGATGGTTACTATGAGCAACATTTTTCAAGTTGCCTTTCAGTATAGTTCTGAAAAATTTATTCTTTACTATAGCTTGATAGAATAATTTCTCTCTTTTCATTCAGTTACCACTTCATTCTGATTCTGTATGTATTTGGATGAAAAGTGGGTATTTCCATAGCCCAGTACCACATCATAGAGACATAATGAAATAGCTTTGCCATTAAAATTTTGATTCATTTTTTTCCCTCTGGAATGTGTTAGCAGAAAACTACCTTTATTTTTATGGCTGGAGAAGCGGCAATTTATGTTGTGAAATTGTAGTCATATTCCAAACTATCTTAGCTCTCGAATTTCCTGAGCTACATGCCAAATAAAGAGAACACTCGATATTAAAAACCACAAGACAAATCACCAAACCCAGCCACTGACTTTATCCAGAATCCTTAAAACCTTGCTCCAGTCAGCACTACTGTTCCAGTGCACAGCACTCTGATGCCAATGCTACGTTTCTTTTTAAATGTATTTCTTTTATAAGGGTGTTTTGTTTGAAGGTGTGTCCCTGTGTCACATGTGTGACTTGTACTCAAGAAGGCCAAAAATATCAAAATCTAGGCATAAAGGAATGGAGATTTCTCTGTTTTCTGGAAATGCAAGGAAGAACTCCCTGGAGGTCTGATGAATTAGCCTACCTGATGAAAGGAATAAGATTATTGTAACAACTGCACTGTTTACTGTTTACAAAGTAGGTCATTGATACCCTGTCATGCAAAAGGATATATATTATATAAATTATTGATCTGCAGTTACCTGGTAGACCCATACAATTTATGAAATAGAAATCCATGGAGATTATCAAGATCAGCTTTCTCGTCTTAAACAGAGAATGATAAACTTGACTTATGAGGTAGAAAACCAGAGAATGACAGAGGACATGTAATTTACTACAATTTATTTTCTCTAGTGAAGTAATTTTCCCTTCCAGAACTATTTGTTTGTAATTGATGGGCCTATGGATAGCATATTTGTTTATATATGTCATTCAGATATATATATTGAGAGAGACAGACAGACAGACATTGAGCACCCAATGGTACATTTCCCACCAGAAATGCAAACTTAAAACACTCTGAAAGAAGAAACTACAAATTCTTTAAACTTTCATATTAATAATTTATTCTAAAGTACATTTATTTAATACAGATAACAAACAAGATAAATATGTTATATAGTGTATTCTCTCTGCCCTTCAGAATACAACATATCATTAATAATGATAATTATAAAAATAATTCATGCTATATTTTGAGTTATGCTCACATTGTTGAACAGTTCAGCAATAAAATGAAAAACTTCTAACATTTAAGTAAACCATTAGAAAAGTCATCCTTGATTTTTAATCAAGTATAATTTCCCATTCTTAATCTCAAGTTCTTTTATAGGACATGTCTACAAATAGAAGAAAGACAAAACAAGTCAGTATCCTCCAACTAGGACATGTGGGATGCTGGGAAAGGAAATCCTATGGGGAAATAGATCTGAATGAAATGAAGATCAGTGTTTCCTGTTTGTATTAAGAATTATTTGGGACATTGGCAAAATTTTAATGTTAAATACTGTTGATTCTTTTGACTGTTAAACTCTGTAACTTTAGAGTATGTATGCAAACTATATGAGCTATAACATCAAGTTATTGCTATCATATCTCCAGGAAATAATTTGGAAACTCTTTAGAAAGTGTTATGACTTTTAATTCACATTGAGTTATGTCTGATACATATTTCACCAGAAAAGGACACTATTTACACAACCCCTAATGTTTATGCAATATGTATAATTCCACTTTAATATGATTACTAAAATTTTATAATTTAAAAGGACTTCTTGAAAAAAGCAGAAATCAGATGAGGATTTGTAGTGAAGTTTAGAAGACATTTAATTATCTCTGCAGTGTTAGTACACTGCTAACAATAATACTAACAATACAGTATAAAATTCATGAAAGAAACTGCCCATGCAGATCAGGACAGATTTGCATACAAGTAATAATGGAAAAGAATACTGAATGTTTCATAGAGGTTAGCAGTCTTTAGAAGAAACAACATCAAGAAGTTATTATTTGAGACATGACTATTTATGCTCCTGAAACAAACAAATCTAACACTACAGTAGCCATCATCACAAAACCAAGAATCAATACCCTGTACATAGAGCATAAAAAAGAACCACGCCTCTAGCATAAACTAGGCTGTAACTAGTCCCTCCAAAGAGCTAGGGATTCTGAGAATGTCCATGAAGCTTGCAGTCTCAGAGAGAGGAAAAAACCCATAATATCCAGCACAACACATGGGATGTCCCAGCCATGACCATCAGGAAAAACTACAGTAATGCACACAGAAGTCAAAGCAAGTTACCCATTTCAGGAAAACACACGAAATAGTCATTTTAAAAGCCATTGACCATTTGCAAAATTTAGACATTTTTCTCGCTTTGAAACTACCAAATATTTCCTTCAGAAGGGGCCACAATGTGCATTCTGCAAAGTTCCATTAAAATTACTTTAATAAACCTTGCTTTCCACCCCTCCTCCTTCCAATGAGTTATAAATGTAGGTTCCTGGTAACCTACATCAGAGTGACACACTTATTTTAATTTGATGTTTGCCATTCGTAAAGGTAATCATCTTTATGTCACATTGTGGCAGCCTTCCTGGGAGAATTAGATTATCTGAAGATGTGAAGCCTTTGCTAAGATTCTTTATGTTTACTCAACTTTAGAACTTCCAGTGAGGATACCACAGCGTCACTGCCCAGCACCAGCAGGAGATGGTTTTAAAAACTGCACTGCCAACTTTTGAGAAACAACGACTGGCTGAACACAAACATATCTCAAATAAGTTCTGGGTGATTAGAAAATAATGCTCAAAATTTACTCAGATTCTTGGAAACACGTTCAGTCCATGCAAAGATATAAGCACGAACACACCGTGCTTTCTAAGGGAGAGATAATCATTAAGAACAGAGGATCAGTCTCCAATGAACATAAATATCAACACCCGCAAAGCCAAGTCTTGTTTAGAATCCATGTTACAATCTGTCACATGAGTTGGAGACTCAGTTCTTCCTAGAGTCTTGGTTAGATTGTAAAATAGGTAACATCAACATCCCATACAGAAAACCTCATGAAAAGCTTGTTCCTCAGTGTCCAATCTTAAGCCATAAGAATTCGTACATACATAACCAGTTCTCTCTTGATACAAGTGCATACCACAACGTACACTAATAGCATTTACTGTAATACTTGAAAGAGAATAATATATACAAAAGTCAAATAGAAATAACAGGGACTAACAGCTCTGCATATAAGCTGACACATTATCAACCCTTTATTTTCTCAGTTTTGATTCCAGATTCAAAGTGCTTCTCATAGTGTTACAGCGTTCTTTTGCTGCAAAGACATTACTGCAACTTGCCAAAAGTTTATTTTGATAATCTCCCTTACCCTGAGAAACCTGCTTTTCTGCATGTCCACCCCAGAATTACATTTCTAGGTTCACATTTCAGGTGCCTCTAACATTCCCTTAAAGGTTTTTTAAAATTGCAAAACAGAATTTTTACAAGTGACTGAAAAGCACTCCCTTACCTTCTAAACCTGCTTCAATCAGCCCAAACTGTTCCAATAATTTAACAAAAAGCACAATGACGATCAGAACTGCTATCATTTCAAGCCCCTCCAAGTTCATGGTCAGCTAGGTCATGGTCCAGCCACAGCCACTGAGAAACGCTCCTCACCCTGGCTTTCCTTGTAAAGCCATTAAACTACATTAAGAAGGCTACAGCTGGAGAGGGGAGGAGGAGAGAGCGGTGAGAGAGAGAGAGAGGAGGGAGAGGGAAAGGCGAGAGGAGAGGAGAAAGAGAGAGAGGGAGAGAGACAGAGAGAGCAGAGAAAGAGAGAGAGAGAGAGAGAGAGAGAGAGAGGGAGAGAGAGAGAGAGAGAGGGAGAGAGAGGGAGGGGGAGGGAGAGAGAGAGAGAGAGGAGAGAGAGAGAGAGAGAGAGAGAGAGGCGCTCATCCTGTTTGCTGTATCCAAGGCCAGAAGTGGCAGCCCAATAAAGTCGAGCCTGTCTGAATTATCAGCGTCCTCGTTATCACTCTTCCAGAAGGAAACAGCCATGCATGAAGTAGTAGCGCTCAGATCGCAGAAAACCGAGGATGTCTCCAGGAAGGTCCGGAGCAAGCCTAGCGGACAACGGAAGCAGCGCCCCCAGGACTCCACACCTCACCCGCCAGTGGAATCTCAGGGCTGGTCAGTTGCCTTGGAAACAGTGGAAGCGAAGCTGGACTCCTGCTGCAGACAGGACCTGAGAACCCAGTCCTGAGCAGCAAGGAAAAAGAAGAGCCTGGACCGCCCACAGGCAGTGGTAGCTTGTATTCAGCCGTTTCTGAACGTGCTTTACTCTTCAGATAAAACAAATGTGTGTATTTTATCCTAAGGAGTGCGGAAAGGGATGGAATGAAGCTTCCCTCCCGTCGTGGTTTGTTATGTATCTGTTCTTTTCAATGAGTCGCTTTATTGTAATGCTCAAGTGTCTTACTCACTTTGAACTAATATCCTGTTTGACTAGTAACTAGTATCTCGAAGTTCGAGATGCTCACAATTATTCTCAATGCTTGCTTCTATTTTAGCGGTTACTTCTCTCCACGCTGGCTTCTCTTTCAACATATCAAATATGCATTTAGCAGTGTTTACCTTGCATGCTTTTTGAAAATGGTTGAGATAAGTTTCTGCTATAAAAAGTTTGAGAAGGAAAAAAATAAAGCAAACATTCTTTGGAGTTTCTATCTTCTACACATTCTTTTCCTCTAAATTCTATCTAAACAGGTAGATCAGAACCAGGATAAAGAACTGGATTGAGACAAAATAAAACACGTGAAAACAAACAGAAGCCAGGGTATAATTCAGAGATCCTACTCAAGTTTCCTACATAAATTAGCAATCTGGGGACCCAAAAGAGCAAGAGTCCAACGGACATATCAAGTTCAGTTGGGTGTGATTAGGCAAACAAACTTCAGAGCCATTAAAGCTGGATTGAGATTTCAGACCCCCTAGGTTGTGTGGACTTTGCTCCATTTGTTACATCATGTCTTGGTGTCCCGATTTGCAAATAGGGACATGATAACAAGACCAAGTTCATGAGTTTGTTTTGAAAATTAACTGAGGGTTGGGGATTTAGCTCAGTGGTAGAGCACTTGCCTAGCAAGCGCAAGGCCCTGGGTTCGGTCCCCAGCTCCGAAAAAAAGAAAAAAAGAAGACAATTAACTGAAAACATTTCCAGAGTAAGGGACTCTATCTGTTCAGCAGTACTAGCTCTTGTCTCGGCATAAGTATTCCATATTCTATTCATATTTCTGAGGATGGCTAGAGTAGTTCCTGTAAGACTCAGTTATCTTACTCAAACATCTCACATGGCTTTTATTGATGCGCGAATGAATAAAGCACAAGTTTCTGTGTACAGAGTGGTGTCTGTACACTCACGGACCTGCCTGTGGTTTGCCTTTCAATGTTTCTGTTTTCATCCAGACTGTCTACATGATAGCTTGTTCTTTCTCCAAAATATATGTTAGAATTCCTTATACCTAGGGCTTTGTTTATACCATTTTGTCCCTTTGTTGGGAGAAAAGAAAATCAAACAAGCAAATAAACAACAACAACAAAAAAAACCCAAAACACAAAACAAAATAAACAAGACTTCATCATCTCTGCTTTCAAGTTCCCAGGATCATTTTATTAAAATTCTAAAATCAGTTTTGGATGCAATCTTTTCCTCATGTGTGCCTGCTTACATTTTACT
Source organism: Rattus rattus (assembly GCF_011064425.1). Classification (NCBI taxonomy): domain Eukaryota; kingdom Metazoa; phylum Chordata; class Mammalia; order Rodentia; family Muridae; genus Rattus; species Rattus rattus. The sequence continues at coordinate 57,066,223 of NC_046164.1, read as the reverse complement.
GCTTACATTAATTACTTGATATTGTCAAGCCTCAGTGTATTGTATTACAGGTACATAAGTGTGCTTTTTTTTTCCCAATAAAAGATGAACTTTGAGAGGACATAAATCATGACTTCATTGTCTACCTTGACAATGCTCCTAGCTGCTGCTATTCTTTTTAGAGCCCCCCTTCTCACTTCATAAATGCTTATTAGATTATTCTAGTCACCATATGTTAAGCAACTTTTGCATACTCGATGTGTTACATGCACTGTTACCTGCTAGCCACTCTGAAAGTAAGTACAACTAGACAGCATTTTCAGATGAGGCATGAAGTCTCAGAGAGCTTAATAAACAGCAGCTTTAAGGTCATAACCTTTGTAAATGGCAGGACCAAGATTCAAACCCTGGTTCATTTATTGCAGATTGTTATATAGCCCTATTATTCCACATACTTTTAAATGCATCAAAAATTCAGGCATTAGCACAAGTCCTTATTAACCTAAGTTGAAGGTTATATTCAAAATGACCCCTTCAAACTGTTTGGTGACATTCTAATTAATCTATTAACCATAACTTTAGAAGTTAATATTACAACCTAGTAGTTAAATTCATGGCTTTTACTTCCTGGTGAAGTGCAGGAATAATATTAGTTAAACATTCACCTTCTGTGGCTGCTAAACGGGGACTTTTCTTGTGTCTCTACTACAATGAATTGTGTGAAGCTCCTTTGATTCCACCATAGACAAATGTCACTGGTCAGTTCCTGTGTGCTCTTTTATAAAGATAATTCCATAGGTTGCGAAATGTTTTTATGTAGAGAGCTTGTGTAAAGTACCAGAGAGGGGAAAGCCTTTCTGCTCAGCCTGAGTGCCAAGAGAGATGACCCCTTGGTGCCCTATATTGCCTTTCCCAGGTCTTTACAGTTTCTAGTTCTTATTTAGGCCTCATGATCTCAAACTTTGTACGAGATGCTCCATTTGCCAGATATTCTCCTGACTATGAGAATTTATTTAGGCTTTGAGACTAAAATCTCCATAAGAGAGAAGCTCTTCCTCTCCACACTTCTTGATGACCCTGAGTCTGTATCACTTTCATCTATCCAAGTTCTTCTCACCAGGGAAAATGCATGTTTGTTTACTTACTTATCAAATATCACTACTACAATCTCCAGAACATCAGCTGCTCTTGATAAACATGGAGATTTCTATGTTTTTCATTCCCAATTGAGGCATCAACTGCTAGTATTTGGTACTAGAAAGAGTGAGTATGGTAGAACGAAGGTTCTGGCTAACACTCTTGCCTCCCCCAAAAAGCTATCTGCTCTCTCACTGATCTTTTAGAACCAAGTTCTCCATGATGTAGTCTGTGGAGTCCGCCTGGGGACCCTGTGAGTCTTCTCTACCTCCTACTAGAATTTCTTACTCCAAGGCACTGAAGGATCCAGACACAGCAAGGCAAATTCCCATGACCTTTCTTTAGGGTGAGCCATGAGCACTGAAACTTGGGATATCTTCACTTTGTCCAGTCCCAAAGGTTTAATACGAATATGATTTGTGGTTTTGACAGTATGACCAATAGAAGCAATGATAAGAATGAGTTCAAGTAAGTCTCACTATCCAGCATATCTGAAAATCATTCCTATGTAAGGTCAGAAGTACCTTGGATAAGAGTCATTCCTATCCTTTAATTTTCAGCTAGACTAGTGCAGCATAAACGGCAAGTGTGGCTTAGCTATATGTGTAACTCTTAGCTTCAGTTACATAGCTGGAATTCAGTCTAACACATGAATCCATTGTCTCAGATTTCTGTACTTCTTCCAGCATCACCTTTTGCAGAGAGAAGCATTGTTGTATCCAATAGACACGGAAGAGAAGCTGACATCACTCCAGGCAGAGCCAATATTTGTCTTCCCCGGATGAAGCAGTAGAGAGGGGTGGTGCTATTTGCAAATGACACATAGGCTGTGTGGGTCCATCATTTGCTCAACCCTAGGCTAAGCATGGAGACTGGACCATTTTTTAAGGTATTTTTGAGACGGGTAAGACCGCCACTACCATCTTGTAAGAAGAGAGAAGAGACTTAGGAAAAATGAGTGAATGTTTCCAAGTAAGAATCCAGTGAAGCTGACGGTTTAGTGTCATGTTATTTCCTTCTTAAAGTGTAAAGTAACCAGCCATGCATGAAGCACCCAAGAAAATAAACATCATAGAGTTAAGGAGCTAATATTTCATTGTGGCCATTTCACGATCTCTTGCAATTTTTGGATCAGTAAGATTTCAGACATGAGAAAGTTCAGTGCACCTGCAGTCTAGGTGAGTGCAGTATGGTTTAAGTCAGAGAGGATGATGCTGGTACAGCTTTTAAAACCTATCTGTCATCCTGCAAAGATAGCTTTGTCAGTAAAGTCAGAATCTCCATATCAGAATCCATTTTATAGAGGTGCAGAATCTGTAATCCCAGTGCTGTCAAATTAGGGACAGGAAGCTCCTCTCCAGGCTTGTTTTCCTGCCTGTTTATGCAAATTGGCAAGATCTGAGTTCAGTTACAGACAATTTTGAAAACCTAAGGTAGACTGTTTGAGGAAAAAGAAAACTGGTATCTACCTCAACACATGTACATACATGTGCATATATAGCTGCTCCAGTGTCTAAACACATACACATGGCCAGACACTTGTAATGTGCATGTAGCTCAGGAGAGGAAATAACCCCTAAAAGAAAGAGTTTGAGCAGATTTCAGCTAAAAAAAAGAAAAAGAAGAAGAAAATGAAAAAGAGGCTTTATACATGCTATATGCTTAAGAAGCTAATAAGGTGTACAAGAGGCTGATGCAATTCTTCCAGTTTAATATTTATTTTTTTTACAATGCAACTTTCAGAAGACTTGCTGAGAGCCCAAGCCCAAAGGTTATCCTTTGCTTGTCCCTCGAAATAAATGAGATACTTTTATTATTGCAGTTCTATCCCTGTGTATCCCTATAGTGCAGTTTATTCAAAATCACCAGTTACTGGCAGTAATAAACATTTCTGCTTTATTTTCAGCTACATGGTTTTGGAAGAAAAAAAGGACCAATGCTTTCTTACAAAATTAGGTGTAAAGTTCCACTTTGATGAACTGAGATAGGAAAAAAGGGGGGAATCTTCCAGGGAAATGCAATTCTGCAGTTGAATCTTACATATGTCAAAATGACTGTGGTCAAAAACTCAAGTGACAACACATACTCAAAGATCTGCGACAAGGGAAACACTGCACTATTACTAGTGGGAGTGCAAACTTGTGCAACCACTTTGGAAATCAATTTGGTGGTTTCTTAGGAAGCTTACCTTAAGACTGAACTACAACACTCCTGGGCATATTCTCAAAAGTTATTTCATCATACCACAAGGTCCCTTACCAAGCTATGCACATAGCTGCCTTATTCATAATAGCCAAAAGTGGAAACAACGTAGATGTCCCTCAACCAAAGAATGGATAAAGAAAATGTGATACATTTATACAATGGAATACTACTCATCTATTTAAAACAAGGAAGACCATGAAATTTGAAGACAAATGGATGAAACTAGAAAATATCATCCTGAGTGAAGTTACCCAAGCTAGAAAGACACACATGGTCTGTATTCACTGGTAAGTGGATATTAACCATAAAGCACAGGATAACCATGCTGTAATCCACAGATCTATAGTAAGTAAGTAACAAGTTAGTCCCAAAAGACAAAGCCTGAATTTCACACTGATGGGGAAATAAAATAGATATCAGTGGTAGATGAAGAGAGGGAAATGGGAAAATGGATGGGGAGGGGACAGGAGGGAACAAACGTGGGAGGACAGAGGGAGAGAGAAATTGGAGAGACAACTGAAATTAGAGATGGTGGGGGAATCTCTGAGACTAGCCAGAAATGTAGGACAAGGGAAATTCTTAGAAATCTATGAGAGTATCCTTAGTTAAGACTCCTAGCAACATGGGTTATGGAACGTCAAATGACCACCTTCTGTAACCAGGCTAGGGTTCTAATGGAGGGGTGGGGGCACAAATGCATCCACAAAACTTTCTACCCAAAATCTGTCCTGCTTATAAGATGTGCAGGCATAAAAGAAGTGGAGCAGAAATTGAGGAAATGGCCAACCATTCACTGGCAGAACTTAAGACTCATGTCATGAGAGAGAACCAACCCCTGACATTATCAATGTTATTCTACTAAGCTTGCAGACAGAAGAAGCCTGGCATAACTGTCCTCTGAGTAGCTAATGGAAACACATGCAGAGACTCATAGGCAGAGCTCTGAAATCTTATGAAAGTTGGGTAGAAGGGATTGAAGGCTCAGAGAAGTTAAGGATACCACAAGAAAACCTATAGTATTAACTAAATTGGGCCCATAGAGACTCTCAAAGACTGAACCACCAAGCAAAGACCATACCTGCGACTAACCTAAGCCTCCTACACATATGTGACAGATATTGTAGCTTGGGCTTCATGTGAGTTCTCTAAAAACTAGAGATTTCTGTGACTCTGGTATCTGCCTTCAGACCCCTTTCTCCAAAGCTGCCTTGGTTAGCGTCAATAAGAGAAGATGTGCCTAGTCCTCCTGCAAATTAACATGCCAAGGCAGGTTGGTATACAGTGGAGGCTTCCCCATCTCTGAAGAGAAAGGGAGGAGTGATGAACGGAGAAGAGTAAGAGAGAGGAACTGGGTAGAGGAGGGAGAGGAGCTTGTAATAAGAATGTAAAACAAACAAATAAGTAGAAATAAATAAATGAAAGAAAGAAGAGATTCAGGTTTTGGGTTTTTTTTTCCTTCTCAAGTTGGGTATGGCACTAACAAACACAACATAGAAGCAATAAGGTTTCTCTATATTCTTGTTTCAGAGTCTTAGTTACTTGGACTGAACAAAAACTAAACTTCTCTCAATATGTTCATGATTAGACATTGCTTACTCATTTGTTAAATGTGTGGTCTGGGTACTATATATGATGATGTGGATCATAAAAATCCTATCTTCAGTATTTACATTGTTTGCAATCCATTAAAATGAAGTTGAGAATCTAAATAATGTGTGTAGAGTAACCATTATCCCTCAGGATAGTGAGCTAAGGTAGAGATACTCACACTGAAATTCATACAAGCCCTGTGAGCAAGTATTAAGTGTCACTCCCTTCTTATAACTATAAAGGGAAGAACCAAGAATTTGTTGGGTTAGAGGAGGAATCCACCTGAGGATTTTCCTAAATCTGGCTCCAGAGATCATAAGTTTATGTTGTGTTATTTTGTACTTGCAGTCTGAAGCAGCAGGGGTTAACCGCCTTTAAGGGAGGCTAGAAAGTACCACCAGAAAAGGTGAGCCCATGCAGGAGTTCATGACAGTGGAAAAGGGCAGACTGGACTCAAACCCAGATGTACAGAAAAATGCGAAGGTTTTACTAGTTGAGTGGGTGGGTTTATGGCAAGGCTAATTTATATTACATGAGCAGTGGAGAAGAAAATTAGTCTTGCTACAGAATTCAGTCACAGCCTGAAAAAGCTAATGCAATCCAGACTTCTTGCCTAGGTGATCTCTGGAAGTTATGTCACCCACTTATCAGGCAATGACCCATTCTGACACACATAGCACCAGGGGGTACGTACATAATCTACAAGATGCAGGGCTAAGGTTTTCTACCACAAAAGTATAAAATGTATTTGCTCCTACAAAACTAACTAAAAAAATACATTAAAGGAAACATGGGTTTCAATATTTTAAAGAGATGGTGGTCCACAATAATGGACCTAGCAAGAGGATGGGGAGGATGCTGGTGTTCCAGAGGCCTCACTGCTACTTTGGAGTGATGCAAGGCACTCAGAACAGAAACTGTCACGTTGTACATGCTCAATGAACAATGGTTATACTTTTTGTTTTTTACTGTTTGTTGAATCTTTTTATACCCTGATGGCTATTCTAATTGCCTTATATCATATATTGCAATTAAACTATACAATTCAATGAGCTGAACACTAGCGCTATTTCTAACCCCTGTGCAGATAAGAGAAAAAGAAAGGAAGAGAGGGGTGAGGGAGGGTGACGAGAGAGAGAGAGAGAGAGAGAGAGAGAGAGAGAGAGAGAGAGAGAGAGAGAGAGAGAGAGGTATCAGTAGTAGAGCTGGGACTCTGAAGAAAACACCTTGTTTGTGCAAGCTCATAAGACTTACCATTCTCTCCAACAAAGTCATAGGAGAAAAATTTGCAATGTCACATACAGAGAAACATTCGTTGCTACTGGCAAGATGATTTAATGGGCAAAGTGATTGAAGAACGCACAGGAAACTGCACATTTGTAATCCCAGTACTCCTATTTCGAGGTGGAAGCAGAGACAGGAGAAACCCTGGAAGAAGATGAATCAGCTATTCTGGCTCAAAGAACAAAAAACAACAGAGAGATCGTGTCTCAACCAAGGTGAAAGACAAGGACTGACACCAGAGGGTATTTTATGACCTCCATACAAATGGCATAGAACATGTGTGCCTACATTCACACATATACGGACATGTAAGACACACAACACAGAGATTAAGTCCTCACAGTCCACTTTGCATGACTAGGTCACATTGTGCCCAGATTTTAACAGGCGGCCTTGCCGTGAAGAACAACCAAAGTGACAGAGACACACAGAGATTGTCATTTAATGCACCCTTATTGCAATGAAGGCAGATGGGAACACTGCAAACCATAGTAAGACTAGTGAATTGACATTGTTAGAATTCCATAGTGATCTCTCTAAATGTGAATCTCCAGGCTGTTCCCAGGGATCCGAGTTGGTAGGTCTTACTTAGAGTCCGTGATTCTCCATTTTATCACGTCTTAGCACAGGATCGCTATAGGCCACACAATGTAAAGCAGTGCCTAAAATTGTGAAATATCATCAACGATATAAAGAACACAGGCTCTAGGGGGATCTTCACTCAGGGCTCATGAAAACCTAGCAGGATCAAACATTTTGAAAACACAGATGGTTAAGAACAAATGAGGACGGGACCTCACATTAGTTTTACCAAGTTCTGTTAGAACTTTAGTTTCTTGTCAATGTGGAAAGATTTTTTTCACTAATTTATTTACTTGATATCTCGATCTGAGTTTCCCCTCCCTCTTTTCATAGTCCCTCCTTCTCACTTCCCTTCCCTTATGCTTCCATCTCTTTCTCCTCAGAGGAGGGGAGACACCTCATGGTTATCAACCTGCCTTGGCATATCAAGTTGTACTAGGATACAACCTCTTCTATTGGGTCTAGACAAGGCCACCTAGTAAGTGGAAAGGGATTCAAAGGCAGGCAACAGAATCAGAGACAGCCCCGTTCTTGCTATTAGAAGTCCCACATGAGGACCAAGCTGCCCATCTGTTACATATGTGTAGGAGGACTAGTCTGTACCATGCATGTTCTCTGGTTGGTGGTTTAGTCTCTGTGAGCCCCTGTGGGCCCAGATTAGTTTCTTCTGTAGGTTTTCTTGTGGTGTCCTTGAGCTCTGCCCACAGAGAAAAGATTTTTAAGACTTGTTTATAAACTGATGCAAATTTCTTTCTTATACCCAATGGCATTTTGATCCTTGTAGTTATGACAGATTTGTGTTGTTAATGAGCCTAAGACACAAACTTCAATGAAGTAGAGACTATAGCCCACAGCATTCTGCTTGGATCCATACTCTGTCTCCCAGCTTGGGTCTGTCTCTAGTACATTCACACTGTATCTTAGAGTGTAATTTGTCAATGAGGGGCAGTAGTAGTGTACAGACACCTTAATATTAGTTCATTCAGCATGGACAGTGACTAAATTGCAATCAAGGAATGCAAATGTTTGGAAGCCTGATGCTGATTTCGACAGAGTAGACATTTCTCTTTTTAGAACGAATAAAAAACAAACCAGCAGCCACAGTGACCCTGTCCCCATTATCCTACGAGGGCTAATCTTTATCTAAATCAATACAATAAAACTAACAAAAGTTATCTGATACATAATTCATTCATCATGAACTCATGTCAGACACAAATAATTGAAACAAGATTATTTATGGGACTGTTAAACCTAGGGACAATTTCTGCAGAATTTAGCTCTGCTTAATGCCACTCCGAGTTGCAGATATATATTTTGTCAGACTTCATTTCAAATATTGTCCCTTCTAAGCAATTACTCTACATTACAGCTGACATGCTATATTTCCTCCTAGTAATATGGTGTTAAATTGTTTATTCTTTTATGGTAGCTAAGGAATACAAATTATGAAAAGTAATATATAACCAACCTCATGACAATTCTTCATATTGCATATGTCTTGTACTTTAATTACTAACAACTCTAACTTAATCACTTGTTAATAAACTCAATTTTCAACAGGAATATTTTCTGTAACAACCATGAAATATTATATCAAGCCCAAATTAAATTTGAATAATAGTCAAATATGTGTTTTACTTGAGAACAATACACGAGATATGGCATTAGTAATGCCACACTGAAAGAAAATGTAATCAATAAAAAGAAAACAGACTGGAAGTGTAAAAGTGGGTGAATCTCATGGCTTGCTATACAAACTTTATTACACCTAAAGCCAGGCACATATGAAAACCCTTTTTGAAAGTCATCAAACCAATTCAGGCATGATCCAGTGGTTTGTAAATCAAGAGTGACACTCTAAGTTATGGTACTGTCACATTGTTTCTATATCTAATTAATTTTTACTTATTTTTTAAAGTTAGCATACATCAGTGGTTTTCTTTTTAGCTTTTTTACATATCCATATAAGCCATTATACTTTATTATTTCTACATATCAGAGACATTATCTTAAGGAATACAACATTAAATATATAATCACTTCAGAAACATTATAGAACATACTGACACAAGGAGTGTGTCTCTTGTGCCACATACTCTCTAGTAGCAAAAATCTCTCCCAGACTTTACCACTCTCTGGTGATAGTTCAGGGCTTCCTGATTAGGTTACAGTCACCTGTGGTACTGTCCATTTTGGGTAAATCAAAGTTAATTAATTAGGCACTTGAGCTACATCTGTGGAATTTCTTCTGTCATGTGTCGTTCACAGTTATGATAGTGATACTCTAATGAAGTCACTACCACTGCTCATGTTAAAGGGATAGAGATTATATACAGTTTTTACACCATAGATACTAGCATTCTGGTTAGCAACATATGCTTCTGCTGCAACTGCCAAGTGACATGCCATGTTTTCTATGGTTGTGGAATATAAAGAGATTCTTTTTTGTTTATTGTTCTTTATACAACAAAGCCAAACAAATCATCAGGGAGGAGAACTAGAAAGCAGCTTTGTAGCTACTGAACATTGGCTCCTGGAACTCACAAGAAACAATAACAGAAAGTTGTCAACTCCCACGACGCAGGCTGCCAACAACTAGTCAAGACATAGAGAAGAGATTGGTGCACTAAAGGTACCAGCAGCTCAAGTAGACCACTCTGGTCCTGGGGCACTCATTGGCCAGCTGGCTTTGTTCATTGGTCATGCAAAATGGAAATAACCTGATAAAACGTAAAGAACATTTTGTTTTGGATTCCAGTATTTCTGGGATCCACCTATTTTAACATCTTTCCTCATCTCTTGAGGTGATAGTCACTGTGGTCTAGCTTTGTTGTTACTGTAGTCATAGCATGTCTAATGAGTACCACTCCCTCCATAATTTAAATCCTAGTTGGATGTTTTAGTGGTTCAGTAGCTTTTTATAAATACCACCTCCTAGTCTCAGTTGTAATACTTATAAATTACAGAAAGTAGCCATGTTTCAGTTATCATTAAATTGGTAAATAGCCAATATATTCAGGCCACACAAAATACATAATATGTAAATAACATTGTAACTAGTGTTAAATTTGACTGAAGTATTCATTATGGTTATGTTGATCTCAAAGTGTACCTAGAATCCTGCACTATGTTTGATCTCAAGCATTTTCTTAGGGCCTGGCTATAAGGTTCTGTGAAAGTTTCTTCTTAGTCTTGGGCCTGACTCGCAGGATCCATTTGTCAGAGTTATCTGAACATGTCCTTCCATCATTCCAGTTTTCAATCATATCTAACTCACTCTGGGATAAAAATTCAAATATCACAGAGAATCACAGAAAAGCCCTCCTGGCCTTTTGAATGGTTTCTAACCTTATCTTCTGAGTATTACCTATCATTTAAACATTAGCTTAAATATTTCTGTTTATTTGTACTGTTTCACAAGCCATTCTCACAACCAGTATGGCCTTCTTTTACTGTGTGATGTTCTTAACTAGTGTCCCTTCAAGATAAATGAACTGTTTGTCATAATATCCTTTCTCTAATACCATGAGCCCATGGAAGCTGAAATCACATTTTATATATTTCTTAATTTTTATATGTGGCTGAGCATATTATTTGGTTAGAAAATATTTGTATTTATAGGTAACCTATGGAAAGGAGAAAACTTGGAGAAAATGAATAACATTTGATCAAGGGATTAAGGAAAATTTAAACATGAACTGCCATATCTCGATCCCCAAATCAAACATTGAAAATTTTACATGAAGTATTATGTTGTCCCAAAACACTATAAATGCATCCTGGTGTGAGTTTTTTCAGCACTTTTGTGCAAGATAGATAAGGCCATTTCTCCAGGGCACTTTAACCTTAATAACACTAACATGTATAAAGCGAGGATGTTATGAGTCGGTTTGTCAGCAAGTTCGGAAGGATGATCAATAGAAAAGCCACCTGAATCAGAAAGTTTATTGTAATTAGAGCCAGAAGTGACTATTCTAAAGCATGTGTTAATCTACATAATTATACTTTTTCTTTTAATTTCTACTGAGTGTTTATTGTGTTTAACATGCAGATACATTATCTTCCAATGATAATTTAGCTAATGCTCACTGATAGATTAATCCTCCTAAATTTTTATATTCAATATCACTGTCATCATCATTGTATTATTTACTTTGTTTTGTGTTATACAGAGTTCCCGTATGGAATCCAATAGGTATAGGCCACCTGCTCTACCTACCTCAAGCTCATCGGTTCTGGATTTGTAGGTATTTGTCACTGTGTCCTGCTTTCCCTATAAATGATCAAACCAGGCTTCCACCAGTGAGTTCTTGCAGCTACTGGATCATTGTTTCCTATATCTCATTTCCTAAAGAACCTCCTTCCTCCCGAACCTTGATGTGATATTGTCATAGGTGACATCAATTTGCTCTTATGAGCTTCTCTGGCCTTCACAATTTATGAGGGGGATATTTAAGAGATGCGGGGAAAGTAGTTTAGACTTATTGTAAAGTGGATGTGCTTGATATTGGCAGGAGAACAATGTTACCAACCTCTCTGGATTATTGACTTTTTAAAACTGGTCTAACTATATTTTGGATTTGATCAAACTTTCAATTCACAGCTTAAATCTTTATATAGTTTCAAAATGCCTGATGAGTTTAACATATGCTTAATCAACATGTTTATATTGAGACAGGGATCACCCTGAATAATTAATATAATACTGTTGATATATGTTTGCTATTTAGTATGTACAAATCACTTTTTACTATTTCTATCTCCTCGTTGAGGAAAAAATGAGATAATGTGCTGAAAAACCAAATAACCAAATATGTGCTGATATTAATCAGAATTGTATTTATTTTAGTAATTAAGGAATTTGAACAAGCTGGCAAATGTCATAAGTTTGTCCTACATAAAAGTGGAAAGATATGGCTATGTAAAACAGAAGGTAAAGTGTGTTTTTACAATCAGTTCATGAGCACCAAAAGAGGCCTTCACAAACTGATGCCATACTTGGGAGTCATATCTTACTGCTATTGCAACCACCATTCACTCTGTTAGAACCTGAGTTTTAGGAGCTCCCTTTCACTACCCTTACAAACTCTCATTCCAGGCCTGCCACATGCCACAATGTCCTCGGGGTCAACTTTCCAAATCTCTGGACCAGTGAGAGCAAAACTCAATGGAATTTTCAGAGCCACGTCCTGTTTGGCAAGCACCTCTGAAAATGGTGGATGATTACCACACTTTGAATATCCCAAGTAGCTTGGTAGCTTTCTGAGCTTCACAAAGCACATTTCCTCTTCTACCTGGTCTACAAGAAATATAAGTGAATCCCTGGTATTTGATGTGGCTGTTCAAGGTATTATCTACATATTATCTCCACCTATTTGAAAGAGAGACCCTGGAATATATCTGATGTTCTTCAATGATCTCACTGTTGTGTGCATTGAAATAAACTCTAACCTTGCAAAATAATAGGAATTATAGATTTTTCTCATAGTATGTCTCTTATTTCTGTTTTTATAAACTACTTCAAGAAAATGAAACAGAAGGAGACAAATGAAGTGATACAGAGACCATATCATTCTCATTTGTTTCTTTAAGGCATATGGGCAAAGAGGCAGGGTGAAGTTCATGGTGAGAGTAAGTTTTCTGTATTGTCACTGCATCTTACTTACATGCTATCTTAGTGTTCATTACCTGGGACAATTAGCATCCTAGTGAGACAAGCCAATCTATAAGATCTATTTCTTGCCCCTAGGGTAGATAGGATCCCTGTAATTCTACTTGGTAAATGGAGTCTTAGAGCTGCCATTTCCTGACATTGAAGGTTTGGAATATAGAAACATCATTTCCTATATATTTACCACATCTTCCCTTATTTTGATATAAATTTGCGATTTAGGAATTGTCTATGCTGGGGCTTTGTCATTCTAAGAGCATCTAGTAATGAGAGAAAAAATGAAATAGTACCTATTTTCCTTTCCTTTCTAGAGCCATGCTGATATATTATATTCCTTGATACTCATTCTTACGAAGTGAAGTTTATTCATGAACTTGAGAGTCATTTGTTAGAGCTGAAGCATAGGGAAAAGTGTCTTTTTCTCTCTACAAGTTTAATTTTTTGATTTTTACATGGCTAGTAAAAATCCTCTCGAGTTTATGGTTTTTTTGCACATGAGACAGACGAAGAGTCATTCCCCCTAAAAGTGCTTAGAATAGAGTTATAGTTAACCCATAAATAAGCAGAATATAAAGCCAAGTGTGCTCCTGTATGGCAAGAAGATAGAAGGATACTCTGAAGTTCACTAAATTGGTAGTGCTGGCAGACATGTAGGGAGAATGAGTTACAACTCAGATGGCATAACGGGGAGAGTCGAGGAATGCATGTCTGACTCAATGCAGGGGGAGCGTGATATGCAAAATGTGTTCAAGACAGTGCGAGCTCTCTTTTGGTACTTCAACCTTGTTCTTGTTACAGGCAATGAAGGAAACACATGTCAAAGGTGAATCTAAAGGAAAGCAAAATCTGTCTGCTCTCAAACTGTGGTCATTTTAGCTGCTTGTTGCTGACAGTTCTGATCATATGTTTCTAATCCCAGAAACTTGGACAAAATGTACTAGTTGTCAGAACAGATTTAAGGAAGACCAGTCCACAGACACATGATAGAGCATGGCGTGACATGACCCCTGTCATGTCTACAACTATACTGTGAATTTATGCTCCAAATCATGTAACTACTTTCCCCCTTATATCTAAATGACTAGCTAGGCCCTAGTGCTCTTCTCTCAATGACAGAATTCCTCATTTTTTACTTAGAAAGTTTCCTAGGATGTTACCTTCCTGGATATTTGAAAGTTACTGTCTCCTAGATGTCTCTTAGAAAAGTATCCCATTATTTTTCAGTTTCTCTGATCTTTGAGTTGCCTAGTAGCTTGTTAAACATCAATGCACACCAGCTTCCTGGCAAGGTGAGTCACCCTATGCTTGTGCTCATATCTACCTACCTAAAAATGACATACACAAATACAAACATACTATAGACCTTAAAAAGATTTCAACAGTAGTCAGCTCAAGACCATTAAAATTAATATTACTTTGAAGTAGTAGTCTTTCAAAACCAGCTTAATCATATTAGTGAATAGCAAAATAATGTCATTAGGTTGTGGGCAGTCCTGTTGATTAGCACAGCCCATAATAGAATGCTATTAAGTAAAATACATATGTGTGATATTTTACAAATTAAAATGATATTATTTTGTGAAAATCTTTTACAGTTATATTTATCTGTATTTTGGGCACGTTGATAGCCATGACTGAAAAAGTATTTCTTGCTGTAGCTCATCATTGAAAATCTTGGTTTGGGCTGGAGTGGAGATGGCTCAGTGGTTAAGAACAACGACTGTTCTACCAGAGGTCCTGGGTTCAAACTCCAGCAACTATATGGTGGCTCACAACCATCTGCAACAGGATCTGATGCCTTCTTCCTCACAGTTTCTAAAGATAACCTTAATGAAACTTCATAATTGTTTACTGAGACAGATTGTACATCAAGCTGAAAATACATTATAAATGCAAAAATTACAATCTGATCTCATAAACCTGTTTTTCTTTTTGTTTTTCCATCATGAAAGCTAGTTAACAAAACTCAGAACAACTCTGTATGACCAAACAGTGATAATTCCAGACACATAATATGCAGACGGTACGATCTGAGCTGAGAGGAAGGAGTTTGTCTTCTCAGGGGTGAGCCTACCCAGCAACTAGCTGCTCAGGAACTGACTCCAGCACCCAGAACGTTCCACAGCTAGTGTGGTTAGGCACTAACTGCTCAGGCATGAGGCTGCTCTGTAGGCGACTAGCATATTTAAATTACCCTAAAGAGCTGATAGCTTGCCTCAGGAGGTAGGGTACTGAGTAGATACTTGCTTGTTGGGAGCGATGCCCTTGAAGCCCTCCATTGTTGATGTTATTATTATGGTTAGAATTAAGTATGACTGGGTTCATGGAAAATCCCCAGCCAGCTGCAGAAGACTAATACAAATCTGGTGGTCAGGACGAATAATGATATGATAAAGCTCTGACCTTGCTGAGAAATACATCTGATGTCAAGATGCCCAATGTGATGACCCGTAACCTTTCTGAGAAACCAACATCCTGCTGACTAATAGATATGACAAACCTGTGACCTTTCTGAAAAACCAACATCCTGTTGACATCAGCTGACCACACAAATACTGTGTCCTTAGCCTGTGTTAATGTTTCACACTTCGCCCCTCCCTCTGTTACTCCTGTTATGGTATAAATTCAGCCTTGGGAAAAAATAAAATCGCCTTGATCTGACTCTTGTCTTGGCGTCCTTCTTCGCGTCTCTTGTCCCCCATTCTCTTCCACGTACCCTCAGCACCCTCGTTGACACTTGCTTAGGAGATAGGATGCTGAAAATACAGTCTGATGAGAAGATGACAGTGGCTAAAAAACAGCTCACTTGGGAGCTCACCTGTACAGAAGATAACCTACTCAGTAGTCAGCTTACTAAAAAACTATTGATGGCTTGTTTGGGGCTAAGCATATGTAGGGACTAGGTTATCATTTGCTTACTGAGAAACTAGCCTACCCTGGTACTGATAGACTAAGGAGTTAGTGCCCAGGTGCATTGAAAAATGGCAAAATGTAGAGATTATAGAGAAGGGGCTTGCTTGTGTGACTGTGATATTTGTTATTATTCTAAGATCAGTGAGTTGAGTTGAGGTTGTTTTTTTTTTATATCTATTACATTATTTTAGTGGGGCATCTAGGGAGGAAAAAAGAAGACACATACTATAAGGTGTCATTTGTGTTTTGTCACCACACTCTAGCCTGTACCCTGTTCAGGAGGAATAATTATTAAGTACACATTATATATGAGAGGAATTGCCCAGATGTGTTGAAGGCTCAAATATAGCTCTCCGATCTTGGAAAGATTCATTTCTTTATCCAATTTAAAGAACTTCTTTAGTGCTTTGCTCTGCACGAATTTTCTCTGCATGAATCTACAATGAATTGACAAGACAAAGCACCATAGTAGACCTATTTGTTATGAAATGTTTGTTCAGAAAGAGAGGGAAAGAAGTCAGATGCAACCTACAAGCTTTCAGCCTTAAATTCCAGTGATTTTTTTTTCAAGGCACTCTCAGAAAGACAGGGACAAATTGAAAAGTACTTAAAGACTGATAAGAAAAACGAGGGACTTGATTTATGAGACAAGATTTAAAGTGATAAATACCTATTCCTAGGCTAAGGAATCTCCAGGGGACATGATAACAATCTACAAATATTGAGAGGATGTGAATATAGATAGTAGGGACGATTTCTTAAAGTGTAACAAGATAAAACTGGTAAAAAGAAAATGTTCAACTGCAGAAAATGCCAAGAAGATTTTGGCAACAGGTTTCATAGGATGAGGGGCAGGAGTCAGAGGAAAAATAAGAGGCAGACAGAAAGAAGGGGGAAGTATCAAAGAGGACTTAAATTGAAAATACATGAGGAGGAAAAGAAACGACTGGAAGAAGAAAGGAGAGAGAATGAAGGAAGACAATTTTGCCAGATCTAGAGATACAGAAGGCCAAAGCAGGAAGATAGTAATCTCAGGGTCAAGTGGACTACAGAAAGAATGTAAGTTGGGGCAACTTAGTGAGACCCTGTCTTAAAACTAAAGAGGAGCCTGGAGAAATAAAGTCTCTGACCTCATTCTTGCATAGATTTCCCTATCAAGTTCAACAGGATATAGTATTTCTTTAAAAATGTATGTTAATCATATTTTAATAGAAAGGTAGTCATTGATGACCATTTAAAAGCACTGCATCCTTCATAGAAGACCTAATACCAATACTATCCAAACTATTCCACAAAATTGAAACACAGAGCACTACCAAATTCCTTCTATGAAGCCACAATTACTCTTATACCTAAACCACACAAAGACCCAACAAAGAAAGAGAACTTCAGACCAATTTCCCTTATGAATATCAACGCAAAAATATTCAATAAAATTCTTACAAACCGAATCCAAGAACACATCAAAACAATCATCCATCATGATCAAGTAGGCTTCATCCCAAGTGTGCAGGGATGGTTTAATATACAGAAAACGATCAACATAATCCACTATATCAACAAATTGAAAGATAAAAACCACATGATCATTTCATTAGATGCTGAGAAAGCATTTGACAAAATTCAACACCCCTTCATGATAAAAGTCCTGGAAAGAACAGGAATTCAAGGCCCATACCTAAACATTGTAAAAGCCATATACAGCAAACCAGTAGCTAACATTAAACTAAATGGAGAGAAACTTGAAGCAATCCCACTAAAATCAGGGGCTACACAGGGCTGCCCACTCTCTTCCTACTTGCTCATTATAGTTCTCAAAGACCTAGCTAGAGCAATCAGAGAACAAAAGGAGATCAAGGGGACACAGACTGGAAAGGAAGAAGTCAAAATATCACTATTTGCAGATGATATGATAGTATACTTAAGTGATCCCAAAAGTTCCACCAGAGAACTACTAAACCTGATAAACACCTTCAGCAAAGTGGCTGAGTATAAAATTAACTCAAATAAATCAGTAGTCTTCCTCTACACAAAAGAGAAACAAGCTGAGAAAAAAATTAGAGAAAAGACACCCTTCATAATAGTCCCAAATAATATAAAATACCTCAGTGTGACTTTAACCAAACAAGTGAAAGATCTGTATAATAAGAACTTCAAGTCTCTGAAGAAAGAAATTGAATAAGATCTCAGAAGATGGAAAGATCTCCCATGCTCATGGATTGGCAGGATTAATATAGTAAAAATGGCCATTTTACCAAAAGCGAGCTACAGATTCAATGCAATCCCTATGAAAATTCCAATCTAATTCTTCATAGAGTTAGACAGAACAATTTGCAAATTCATCTGGAATAACAAAAAACCCATGATAGCTAAAACTATCCTCAAAAATAAAAGGACTTTCATGGGAATCACTATCCCTGAACTCAAACATTATTACAGAGCAATAGTGATAAAAACTGTATTGGTACAGAGACAGGCAAATAGACCAGTGGAATAGAATTGAAGACCCAGAAATGAACCCTATGGTCACTTGATTTTTGACAAAGAGGCCAAAACCATCCAATGAAAAAAAGACAGTATTTTCAGCAAATGGTGCTGGTTCAACTGGAGGTCAACATGTAGAAGAATGCAGATTGATTGATGCTTATCACCCTGGACAAAGCTTAAGTCCAAGTGGATCAAGGACCTCCACATCAAACCAGATACACTCAAACTAATAGAAGAAAAATTGGGGAAGCATCTCGAACACATGGGCACTGGAGAAAATTTCCTGAAGAAAACACCAATGGCTTATGCTCTAAGATCAAGAATTGACAAATGGCATCTCATAAAACTACAAATCTTCTGTAAGGCAAAGGGCAATGTGGTTAGGACAGAAAGGCAACTGACAGATTGGGAAAAGATCTTTACCAATCCTACAACTGATAGAGGGCTTATATCCAAAATATACAAAGAACTCAAGAAGTTAGACTTCAGGAGACAACCCTATTAAAAATTGGGGTCCATAGCTAAACAAAGAATTCACAGCTGAGGAATGCCGTATGGCTGAGAAGGACCTAAAGAAATGTTCAACATCTTTAGTCAACAGGGAAAGGAAAATCAAAACAACCCTGAGATTCCAACTCACATCAGTCAGAATGGCTAAGATCAAACTGTGGCGAGAGCGGATGTGGAGAAAGAGGAAGACTCCATTGTTGGTGGGATTGCAGACTGGTCCAACCTTTCTGTAAATCAGTCTGGAGGTTCCTCAGAAAATTGGACATTGTACTAACTGAGGACCCAGCTATACCTCTCTTGGGCATATACCCAAAAGATGCCCCAACATATAAAAAAGACACGTGCTCCACTATGTTCATCGCAGCCTTATTTACAGTAGCCAGAAGCTGGAAAGAACCCAGATGCCCTTCAACAGAGGAATAGATACAGAAAATGTGATACGTCTACACAATGGAATATTACTCAGCTATCAAAAACAACGACTTTATGAAATTCATAGGCAAATGGATGAAACTGGAAAATATTAACCTGAGTGAGGTAACCCAATCACAGAAAAGCACACATGGTATGCACTCATTGATAAGTGGATATTAGCTCAAATGTTTGAATTACCCTAGATGTACAGAATACATGAAACTCAGGAAGGATGACCAGAATCCAAATGCTTCACTCCTTCTTTAAAAGGGGAACAAGGGTACCCTTAGGAGGGCATAGGGAGGGAAAGTTTAGAACAGAGGCTGAAGGAACACCCATTCAGAGCCTGCCCCACATGTGGCCCATACATATACAGCCACCAAAGTAGATAAGATGGATGAAGCAAAGAAGTGCAGGCTGACAGGAACCGGATGTAGATCTCTCCTGACAGACACAGCCAGAATAAGGCAAATACATAGGCGAATGCCAGCCACTGAACTGAGAATGGGACTACTGTGGGAGGAATCAGAGAAAGGACTGAAAGAGCTGAAGGTGCTTGAGACCCCATATGAACAACAATGCCAACCAACCAGAGCTTCCAGGGAGTAAGCCACTACCCAAAGACTATACATAGACTGACCCTGGGCTCCAAGTGCATATGTAGCAATGAATAGCCTAGTAAGAGCACCAGTGGAAGGAAAGGCCTTGGTCCTGCCAAGGCTGGACCCCCAGTGAACTGGATTCTTGGTAGGAGGACGGTAATGGGGGAGGATGGGGAGGGGAACACCCCTATGGGAGGGGAGCGGGAGGGGTTGGGGGATGTTGGCCTGGAAACCAGGAAATGGAATAACATTTGAAATGTAAATAAGAAATACCCAATTTAATAGAGATGGAAAAAATTTTTAAAAAGCACTGCATAAAATGTATGTAGCTGTAGTTGATAGGGTTAACAAGAACTATGACAAAAGGAACAAAGAGAGGGAGGGAGGGAGGGAGGAAGAGAGAAAAGCAAAGAAGGAAAATGCAGGAAGGAAGAGGGTAATGATATTTTCTCTTCACATTGAGGAGATAGAGGACATAAGATTTCTGGAAGTTCTCAGGCATAATGAAAATTTCCCTAAGGATCTGAGCCAAGAAAGGAGATGACATCAAGAGCCTATCTTAGGGCACAACCAGTAACTAAATCAGTAGGTGACAGTAATGGGAAGGTGAAGTGGCTGAGCATAACCATTCCTGCTATTAAATCTGGGGCCTGGGTATAGGCTACGTGCCAACCTTTAGTGAGCCTGCTATCTATAACAGTTACTGTAATTGAAAGTGAATTATAATGTTGGCCTGGTATGTATCTTTTCTGTAAAATTTCACATATTATATGCTACTAAAACAAGACTTTCTGAACAACAACCTATAGTCAGATTGTTTCTTATAGATGTTGCTCTATTTCTTTTATTTATTTATTTTCAAATTTATTTTTACACTCCAGATTTTATTCCCTTCTGGTGAGCCCCCTGACCTCCAGGACAGTTCCACACCCCATACCTTCTCTCTACTCCACCCTCAGTGTCTCCACAAGGATCCCCCACCCACCCACCCCACCTTTAAACTTCCTGGAGCTTCCAATCTCTTAAGAGTTACGTGCATCTTCTCTGACTGAACCTGGGAATCTTCTGCTGTATATGTGATGGAGGTCTCATCTCAGCTGGGGTATGCTGCCTGGTTGGTGATCCAGTGTCTGAGAGATCTTGGGGGACCATATTAATTAATTGAAATTGCTGGTCCTTTTACAGGATTGTCCTCCTCCTCAGCTTCCTCCAGCTTTTCCCTAATTTAACCAGAGGGGTCAGCAGCTTTTGTTCATTGCTTGGGTGCACATATCTGCATTTGACTCTTTCAGCTGCTTGTTGAGTCTTTTGAAGGGCAGTCTCTTTTTGTGAATGGCTCATAGCCTCAGTAATGGTGTCATGTCTTGGGGCCTCCCCTTGAACTGGATTCCACTTTGGGACTGTCTCTGGACCTTCTTTTCCTCAGGTTTTTCTCTATTCCCATCCTTGCATTTCTTTCAGACAGGAAGAATTATTGGTCAGAGCTTTGACTGTGGGATAGCAACTCTATCCCTCAATTGATGCCCTGTCTTTCTGCTGGTGGTGGGTTCAATAAGTTCCTTCTCCCCACTGTAGGACATTTCATCTAGCCCCACCTCCCTATGAGTCCTGAGGGCCTCTCTCTTCCCAAGTCTCTGGTACATTCTAGAGAGTCCTCCCAACCTCCTTCCTTCCGAAGTTGACTGTTTCCATTCTTTCTGCTGGCCTTTATGACCAGTTCTCACTCACACACCCATACCAGATCATGTTTCCCTCTACCGCCCCTGCATTCCCTTTCTCTCCCCTATCCCTCTCTCCCTCCCTCCATCCCCCCTTGTTGTTGCTTTCATCTCCCTCCCAAGTGGGACTGAGGAGTCCTAGCTCATGCCTTACAGTGTCTCTGGAGCATCTGCAGCAACAGTCAGGAGATGGTGAAACTAGGCTTCCTTTGGATGAATTAGAAGATGGATGCTGAGAAGCATTCGGGTGCTGCTAATCCAGGCCCGTCATTCTTATAACATAAAAGATTGAGATTCCTCCATTTCACAGATTAACAATCCCAGGGTAAGCAAGTTAAATAATTTGTTCCAAATTACTTAAATAATAAAACAATGAATGGAATTTTAGGCTTCATACCCTCAAACTTTATCTGTTTTGCTTATTGGTCATCCACCCAGCATATAGCCCAAATCAAGCACCAAATGTGTATGTACTATATCAAATGGAAAAGAATGGATGGTAGTTGATATATGAAAAGACTGGTTGAAAGCTTTTCATATTAAGTCTATGAGATGTTGCCAAATTTTCATCAATCATTAAACTATGTATGAACCAATCACAGTCACATTATGAAATGATGTCTTTTCTTTCAATACCGAACTATCTTTATCTTCTTGTTGTCATTTTAGATACCTATGCCATGCATCAAATTTTGTAACAACGCAATGTTCTTATCTGGATATTTCTGTAAATGCTAAGTATTTAATTCCATATATAATCACTTTATCTGTTATTTGGCAGGAAACTGACTAATGAATAACACAGAAAATCAATGCTTAGTGTTTGATACCCTACAATAAAAGTGAGGAGCATTGGTGATGGCTTAGAGTATTTACTGTATAGGCTGGAGATTAGGAACTGAAATGCTAGAACTCATAGAAAAGCAGGTGATGACCTATAATCTCAGTATCCATGAGGAATAAAGTGGGGATCCCTGGCGAAAGCTGGCAATGCAGACTAGCTGTACAGTCAGACCAGTGTCCAACTGAGAGACACTATCTCAATATATAAGGCACAGAGTGATCAATACAGATTTCCAGTGTCAACCTAAGGCCTCTGCATATACACATGTAGAGGTATATGTACTTGCACAGTGTATGCTCATGCATATTCAAATATACACAGACATTTAACGCATATGTAGCTTCATTTACAAAGCACAGAAGAATAGGACACATAAATCCAGTGCTTAGGAAAATTCTAAATCCATAGGGATAAAATATAAATCCACGACTAGATAAATGAATCAAAATGTAATAGCCATTTAGGATTTTTCTAATAGGCTTAATTCCTTAATATGTTTACTACATCCTACAATTCAAGATAAAATAAGCAAAAAAAAATTGAAAGGAGCACTGAACCATTAATCTCATGAACAAGTCATTAGTGAGGAAGAAAAGCCTCTAAAGGCATATTTCTAAATCAACATGATTAACCAAGGTATGTGAAACTGGGGATTTACAGGAGACCAGTTTAATTTCTGCTTAAAGCAGTACTGTGAGTTTATTCAGAAGGACATCCCATAGGACACAAGAGCTATGCTGGGTTTTGATGAATAAGTAGGAGTTTTCAAGCCAGCAAGAAAAAAACCCTTCAATTAGAAGAATAAGTTGGTTCAAAGAATTGCAATTTTCTCCTGTCTCCCCTACACATGATCATGACCCTCCTTTCCCCTTCCCTCTTCCCTCTCTCACCCAAGTTCCTCCTCCCTTTGCCTCCCATGATTATTTTCTTCCCCTTTCTACGTGGGATTGAAGCATCCTCACTTAGATCTTCCTTTGTGTTAAAGTTCATATGGTGAGTGTACCGTGTTTATTCTGTACTTTTTGGTTAAAATCCACTTATCAGTGAGTATATGTCATGCATGTCCTAAATCCAGAGGGCTGGGAGAATGAATGGAAATGTGCAGCTGTGGAAGGGTAAGGGGCAGGAAGACCTCTAGAAAGTACCAGAGACCTGGGATGTGAGAGGCTCCCAGGATTCAATGGGAGTGACGTTAGCCAAAATGTCCAACAGTGGGAAGATGGAAGGAACTTGAAGAGACCACCTCTAGTAGATATGCAATGTACCAGTGGAGGGATGGGGTCACCTACATACCTTCAAATCTTTTCACTCAGAGTTGTTGCTGTCTAAAAGAAATGCAGGAACAAAAAGGGAGCAGATAGTAAAGAAAAGGTTGTCCAGTGTCAAGTCCAACTTGAGACCTATCTCAAGGGCGGGCACCAAGGCCTGACACTATTACTGATCCAATGTTATTTTTGCAGACAGGAGTCTAGCATGGTTGTCCTCTGAATAGCTCTCCCAGTACCTGACATAGACAGATTCAGATACTTATAGCCAACCATTGGACTGAGGTCAGGGACCCTAATTAGAGTTAGGGGAAGGACTGAAGGAGCTGATGTGGATGGCAGCTCCATACAAAGACCAACAGGATCAACTAATCTGGACCCCATGGAGCTCGCAGAGACTGAGCCACCAACCAAACAGCATATATGGTCTGGTCTATGGCTCCCAGCACATATGTAGCAGAGGAATGCCTTGTCTGGCTTCAGTGGAATAGGCTGTGCCTAATCCTGTAGAGGCTTGATGCCCCAGGGAAGGAAGATGATGAGGAGGTAGTGAGGTCAGGGTGGATGTGTGTGGCAGTACCCTTTCAGAGGTAAGGGGAAGGGGGATGAGATGAAGAACTCTGAGACAGCGAACCAGGAAAGGAGGGAACATTTAGAATGTAAATAAATAAAATAAATTGATAAAAAAGAAAAAGCATCAAAATTAAAATTATACAAGAATATAATATATTTTGATTACTATGCAATTGGGAGAATAATGGAAGATTATGACAGGCTGTGAAAACTGTGATGAGGATATCTTAAGAATGACCAAATGGACAACCAAATCCTCCCATCTTCTTAGCTGTACTAAAATGGCTACAGATCCCGAAATCTCTCTTCAAACAGGAATTTAACATCTCCACCACCACACTGCCCAGACTCCTTCTTCACAGTCAAGGGAACTTATTAAAAACGGTGTATTCAGACACCGTATCCTGAAGCATACCTTCTAGTTTAGGCCAGAATATGTAATTACAGAAGAGCTGTTATTAACATTTCATAAATCATCTATTGGATAATTTAGGTGCTTAACACTGTTCAAGAACAGCTACATTTGAGAAATGGATCATAATTGCAACAGCTGCCTCAAAGAATGATCAGTACAGTGATTAGGAATGAGGATCACTTCTTTAAAATGCACAGTTGCAGGCGTGCATTAATGAATAATGGTGAGACCTGTTCATCAGAATGAATATTAGACTCTCAAGACTACAACTGTAAAATATCCTTTAGAACTAATGAATGTAGGAAACCAGGAAGAAACAAAGCTATCAAGGACTAAGTTAGATTTCTGTGGCTGTGCTAAAACACCCCATTGAAAGCAGCTTAGGTAACAAGGGTTTTATTCCAGCTAACAATTCCAAGCTATAGTCAATCATTGTGTAGAAGTCAAGGTAGGAAATTCAAACAGCTAATCATATCACATGTACACTTAGGGGCAGAGAGACATGTGTACAATTTCTCACTTGCTTGCACTTATTTATGCCTTTTACATTTTATTCAATTCAGGACACCCCTGGCTAGGTAATGGGGCTGAGTGCAGTGAGCATGCTCTTCCCATATCAGTTAACTCAATTAAGGAAGTCCTCTAAAGACAAGCACACAGGTTAAACCCACCTAGAGAACCTCTTCTTAGAGGTCTCTTTCCCAGTGAGTTAGGCTATGCCAGGTTGACAATGCTATCCATTACTATTGCTGATAACATCTGTGCTAGAGATTTCTGGTTAAATGGATTCCAGGAATTAAACAGTTAAAGTATGTGTTTTCCTACAGAAAAATGAATGGCGTCATTCATTTTTTTCCAGTTTACAAGGTTAAGAAAGCTTGAAGTATAAATCTTATTGAGGAGAAAATGAGGAATAACTGCACATTTAATCCTAGGCAAATTTAATTGAAGTCTCATAAAACATTCCACACGAACAGTTTTCAACAGAAATTTGATGTCCTTAAAGAATAACGAGTTTTATATCTTTCTCTTGAGACATAATCAGTGTTGTCATTGAACTTGGTCATTCCTGCCTCCTTTGAGAGGTAACCCTTTGCAAATGAATCTCAGAGAAATACAGCCGCTCCAGCCTCCCCCAGCATCCCCACTTCTCTGCATTGTTTAGCTGTATTTTTGAAACTAGCTCTTCTTTCCCAGCCATACTTCACCTAGCTAGCACTTCTGAAACCCTTAATGGCTGATGTGGGAGGCTGACAACTATGCCTTCAATGTTAAACATGATTCAGGCAACTGTGATTCAATAGATTAACTGGGTTCCTCTGTGTCCTGTTCTATTCATGTTTCCCACCTGTAGATATCCCATCCTAACTCACATGGAAAACACTGTACTCTTGTAAAAATATAAAAAAATAAAACAAGTATGGCTGTCTTTTATCCCCACTAGGTCCTTCACCACAGTGTCCCAAGATATCTGCTGGATAACTTGGTGGAAACACATACCAACTCGGAGGCAGCCCAGTGTCTCCTGCCACCACCGCACACTTTCCTACACTCAAACCATCACATACAAGAACACACAACACAATAAGCTTTGACCCAATTTGTAAGATAAACATACAAAGCCTAGTACCATCCATCCCTCAAGAACATTAATAACAACCTGTAAATACACAGAGCGGAATCTTAACGTCACCTGCCATGGCTTCTCACCCTCTCCCTCCAGTCTCTTTCTCCTCCTCTTCCTTCAAACTTCTCTCCCACCCATCCTTTCTTCTCCTCCAATGACAGGCCTCCTCCTATCCTGTACCTGCCCCTCGCCTGCATTTTACAAATTCAATGAGGAGAAGGTTCTGGTAAAGTCACCTGAGTCCTGAGTAGTGACTAGGCAGCAGTCCTAGGGGCAGTGGAATTAGCATCCAAATACAGATAACTCCAGGGCAAACCACAACACCATACTATCTCCTTTTCTAGTTGATGTTCTTATTTTACTCTCATCTCTGAAACCAGCTGCTTCTTGCTCTGGGACCAGGAAGGGAGGCAACATTTGGAATGTAAATAAACATGATAATTGGAATATCATATAATATGGAATCATATCATATAATATGGAATATCCTAAAGAGAGCTATCATTTCTATTCTGAAGTGCATGGCCTTTGTGTCTAAAAGGGCTCCCTTCAGGATCTTTATCCATTTGCCAGGCATAATAATGACTTTTGCATGGGCACAATTCTTTGCTGTAACCACCTTGGTAGGAACAAAGATGCTTATGTACACACAAGTTGGACCTTTGTAGTTAAAAGTAAACTAAGGATACCAAGGAATTGGATTTTTCTCCATGCCAGGAAAAGGAAAGTTCTTTGGCCTTGGTATCAATAGCACCTTTCAGAAGGGAAAAATGAATCCTGAAAGAAAAGTTTCCATTGTTTTGATACCTTTTTGAGGGACTAGAGATAATGATGGGCAGGAAGGATGTCTTGTACAGGATGGCTTGCTCAAGCATACATTTTTGTTCCTTTTTCAACTTGAGCCTCACATCACTGGCCATATAACTGCTGACAGCAGGTGTGTGTGGGGTGGGGGGCTTTATTTATTCCTATTCTCAGTGTAGGCATGCTGAATAAATCTTTTTTCCCCTTTGCTTTTCTATAGTGCTTGTCTCTTACTGAGCCTAGCTTGTTAGCACTGTCAGAACCCAGGCATTGATCCTAACAAGCTCTGGTAGCATTTTCTCTGCACTCATCCAACACTTTACAAAGCCTGCTGAGTTTTCATCTGAAACATGACAGACTTTTCTTTGGCCCCTCTAAAGTGCTTTATAGGGGGAGTTCCCTATTTCTTCCTGTTTGGTACTGCCACTTCTTTTTATGCCTTTTCACCCTGTTCTACTTCAACTCAAAAGGTCCTTATAAACTTACATTGTGTCATTCCCATAAATGACCTAATGACATAATATTCTTTTTAGGATAAACTCCAAATTCATCATGGCTTACTAAGAGTTGCCTGACCAATATTAGCAATGCTTAGTCTCAATGATTTTCTTTGAGTTCCTCTAACATAAACATTCTTTTGTAACCTCCTTATAACCCATGTACCTGAGATTCTTGTCTCTGGAATTTTGTTCTTCTCCATATTTTGCTAAGTTGCTTCCTTCTGAGAATTTCTGTCTGCGTCCAAATGTTACTTTTGTAGAGAAATCTCTCCTGATTGGTCTATTTAAGACGATGGTCTCTTAGTCTGATAGAAACAATTATTCAGTTATGCTTTTATCATCTTGATTACATTTTTACACAAATGGCTTCTTTAATAATCCCCCGAGGCCATGGAGAAAAGTCATTCTCTTTAGAGAATGTTTAGCCAGCAACCCTGAGGACCAGCCTACATTAACATTGGCATGATGATAAAATTTTCTAATCCCAGTGCTGGGGAGACAGAAACATGAGGTTCTCTGACCTCTAACCTAATCAGAAAGATGTAGGTCCCAGTGAAAAAGTATGTCCCAAAACCATGTGGATTGCTATTCTGAGAAGGAGTATCTTAGGCTGATCTCTTGCCTTTATAGACACAGTCATAGACAGACAGAAAAACATACAGATATGCACACATACATACACACACATAAACATGTCTGCATAAATGAACACACAAACATATATAATACAATACAATAATCATCATCTTTGATCTCATATTTTATATTTATATTTGTTGTGGTTTTTATATTTATTTTATTTATCATTTATTTTGTATATGTAACAAAAATAACTATTTAGCTAAAATCACTGTTCCCCTTAATCACAATTTTACCATTTTAACAAAAACATAAAAGGTATATACAGTGAGCAATAAAATATTGAGTCATTAAAGTAAATAAACTAATCAGGCCTTGATTGGAGTTCTACTCTCTTCAGAGAGGCAGATCTCCACTTTGATATATCTTTTATATTGACATTAGTAAGCTAAGCTAAGTGGTTTTATTCCATTTAACCAATTGGAGAAGTCAAGTTCTCCAATGCACAGAGCAATTGTATAGTCCATGCTGCATTCCTGAATCCCCATGCCTTATTGTCTTCCACTACCTTATCAAGAACAAATTTAATATATTTATGCTATATTATAATTTAATATGTATAAGTGTCACTATTTCATTGTGATTTTCCCCATCAGATAAATTAAAAAGAGAGAAAATAAAACTGATGATCCATCCTAGAGTGTTCTTTTGTAAGCTAAAAGGAGAGAGAACAGCAGAATCCATCAATGCAAATCTCCTGCATAAACCTGCCACAGTAAATTAAAGATGCGTTATGGAGAGAGAATAGATGCTGTGGTGTAAGACTCATGGCCGGTGGCCAAAAGGCAATTGTCTACTGTTTCTTAATAACTCAGTCCAAAAACCATGGGCATTTTATACCACAATTTATCACATCACTTTAGAGATAAATTACAGGAAATAATAAAGGCTTTATTTTCCTAAATGTACTAAAAACTGTTACAGAAAGAGTTCTTAATCTAAGAGCCCCACTCACTCTCTGCTGCACAGACTCTTCAAGAAAGCCGCCGAAGCAAGCGTTCATCTTCGTTTTAGCAGTTATCCACCCTCCATAAGCATGTAGCAAGCAAGCAATGGCCTTGTGGTTGAAAGTTTAGGGCCAGAAACCAAGCGTTCCATCTTCCCCTCTGCGTTGTGGATGCTGTGTGGTACTGAGTGCGTTGCTCAGTGACATAGTAATTAAAATTAGATAATGATGTGTCTTCTAGGGTTGTGATGAGGAAGAAAAAGGTATGCACAGGAAAATTCTATGAGTGTATCTAAAATGAATGAATGAATGAATGAATAAATAAATAAATAAATAAATAAATAAATAAGTTTTGTAAAAGCTCATTTTGCCACAAATACCACATTTGTTGGGTCGAGGTCTATATTTTAAGGACAAGCTATGCCCTTTCTCCATCTTTAAAAATGTTTTTTTGTTAGGTAAAATTTGCATACAATAAAATGCACCCATTTAAGTACATATTGAAAGGCTTAATGAGACTAACAGAGTTTCATGGTTTTTGTCAAAATCTTAACATTTGAACACTTGCACTACTGCTGAAGAATTCTTGTACCAACTTGTGGTTACTTTCTTCCTGCTCCCAGCTCCAGACTGTAACCATTCTAACTCTGTCTGTACTGATTAGGTTTTTCTAAGAATTGGATATAAATTATATTGTTCTGAATAATGCTGAGGTTCAACTCTGTGTTGTCATACATGGGATATGATTACTGCTGCATGACAGTTTATCCTATCATTATAGATCTGGTAAACAGACAGTTGAACTGTTTTCAGATTGTGACCAATACTGCTACTGTAATGCTTATTTGAAGATACTTTTCTAGATAGCTTTTCTCATTTCTATGGGCTAAGTTGTTAAAATATCTCTCTCATTAATAACCGCTACACCCTAGCTAGAGAGAGACATTCTAAAATGTGGCATTTGTACT
Source organism: Rattus rattus (assembly GCF_011064425.1). NCBI lineage: Eukaryota > Metazoa > Chordata > Mammalia > Rodentia > Muridae > Rattus > Rattus rattus. Next base: position 57,036,547 of record NC_046164.1, on the reverse strand, counting down.
CCTTCCTTCACCTCAAAGGCTATTCAATCATTGGGCCCCAAAGTACTTAAATTCCAAGAAATCATATGCTACAGGAAGGAAAAGGCTTGGAGCTAGACAGAGGAAGCACTTGTCTGCTGAAAAGAGGTTTCATAAGGTCTGAAAACACATTGTATCACCTTACAGGCCAGACTGGAACTGAATGGAAACACTGATGGATAAATGATGGAGTAAACACACCCTGAGCAGAATTACTTAATCCTGAATCTATTTCACCTATGTTTAGACTGGTGCCTCATATTAATGCTATGGATTTGAACTAGGAAGTCAACAGGCCCTTTTGTTTATTCCTTTTATCAATATGACAACCATGGGTTGTCTCCATTATCTGCTTTTAATTATTCTAATCTTCTCAATCCACATTTTAAAGACAAGTGTCTGTGTAGCTGTTGAGGGTTGCTAGAACCCAGGATTTTACTCTAAAATCTCTGGGTAACAATAAAATGAAGGTATGATATCTGTGGATTCAGGGGTAACTTTCCTGTAAGTAACATGTGCCTCACATAATGGATTATGAGAAACTACTGATAATTACCTCACACAGTGAAGTAGTGAGGAGCACATCAGTGCTTTCCTCTCTACTCCTCATCTCTGAAATTCCTTTGTGACCTTGTGAGAGAACAGATTCCTTCGTGCTGTGTTTCCTCTACTTGGAAACCGAAGGATGTTCTTTGTACTTTCTTCCACCTTCAAAAGCTTACAGTGTCCTTAGAAACTGAAAGATGTATAAACAAAATAAAAATTACAGCCAACGTCTCTCTCTTTTGCTTTTGCCTTGAGTACTTTCTGGACATAGCCCTGTAAGAAGCCAGGATAAGTCACCAAAAGCATGAGACGGAGTGCAGCTGGACATTGGGCTAATATTTGACAAGCCTAGCATTCACAAGCTGCCAACTGCCTCTTACTTTTGGAGTTTTTCTTGCATGTCGCTATACATCTCTGGTCCTATTTGCTTGAGGCCATCTTTTCATTCAGAGTTAACTGGGCATAAAACACATATTGGTGGCACTAAATGAAGGAGATTGGTTTGTGCAGCATTCAGAAAGTTAAAGTCCAAATGATTGCTATTACTTTTAAATGGTCCACTGGGAGGTTATGTGTTACGTCCCTTTATGCTTTATGCAGACATTGCTTGGGGCATATGTGGCTATTCCATTTGGGGTTACTCTCTGTACTAGTGTAAGGTGCTGTATATACACATATCAAGTACAAAGCTTCATAAGACTTGACCACGGATGCAAGGGAAATGATGTGTATCTCTCTGTATTGCATTCCACACCCAACTTGTGACGGAAGTGGTACTAGCATGTTCGTGCATCTAGGGATGTCAATCTCAAGGAAATAGTCTTATTTCTCTGTACTTTATGTTACACTGAGTTATGGTAACACTGTTTCATATACTTAAACATTTACATAAATAGTATTATATTGCATGTATTACTTAACAATTTGCTATGACAATATAACACTCTAACTGAGGATTTCTCAACATAGCTACATGAGTTACCTCAATATTTACATAGTATAATATTAAATTTTTAATGAAACATATTTTTCTTTTCCTGATGTTTTAAGTGGTATCAACCTTTTATGACCATAAATGTATTATCTATAAATATTGCAGTTGCTCATTCTTTGTCATTTGTGTGCCAGTTGAAGGAATTCTCTAGGGTAGAATAGGATCTCCAGATAGTAAAAATTGAACAACTTCATCTTTCCCAAATGTTATTAAATTATATACGAAAGGTTAAAGCTTTACTTTCGTTCTACTCCTCAAGATAGAAAATACACATTTTTACATCCTCCTAAAGCTCTGTATTTTTAGATATTTTAACTTTTTCATGTAAGAAAACTTTTTTCAGAATAGCCTATAAAAACAGCCGTTGAAACTTCCCCTGTGCATGGTTTTGTAGGGAGTGCAAAGTGAAATGCATGTATTAAAAATACTGTGGAACCAAAAGAGCCTAGTAGCCTCATCCCTGTCATTGAAGAAAACCAACAAAAGCATTTAACCCAATCTTAAGTTTCTTTAATATTAAAGGCAGAATAAAACAATTACTCATGTTCCTTTCACCTTCAATAACATCTGTGCAATTATAATTCATCAGAGCTGACAAACCAGTACAAGATGCTACATGTATGTGGAACAATTTAGAAAGAAGGCGAGATGTGTATGAAGACATTAGAAGAATGCAGCATGATACAGAAACCAAACAAGGACTGGCAGACATTTGGGTAGACTTCATGAAAGCAATCCAGATACATTTCACCAGGGTGACAAGCACAGAACTTTTAAGAATGGACAGAGGAAAGGAAAATCTTAAGCAGAGAAGCAGAAAGAAGCTGGAAAAGAGGGAGGGAGAGAGACAAAGGAACAACATTGAGTCACAAAATAGAATGAAGGAAAATAATGTAGACCGGAAGACAGAGCATGCGGTGTGAGTGTCTCACAGGGTGTTACATGCCAAGTGGTGGGAGTTGAGGTCTGATATGCTGTGTTCCTATTTTGCCAAAGTATAATAAATCTTCATCATTTTGCTGATAATTTTATTTTTAGAAACCCCTCAGAGCAATTTGAAATCAAATCTGCCCAAATTGTGAATCGAAGCAGATGGTCATTTTGTTTCCACTTTTAAGTAAAGCTGTAACAGGAATATCTTTAAGGATCAGAGGCTGACTGCAGTCATTGCTCCAGAAGGGCCCTCAAGCTTTTAAGGCTGAGAGAAGCATTTCTTAAATGAGAATATAGTCTGCTGAAATGGCAACATTGAGTATGCACACTTCTTCATATCTATGGATTTTATTAGGAAGGTTTTAAAGATTCATTATTTTACAATTACACCGAGCATAGAAAAGTCTCAGAATTAAGATAGAAATTTAATACTGCAACATGAAACTTAAAAGTTAAAAAAAATATTTCCTGAGAGAACAAAAACGTAATCCCTGCTAATAAGCTTTAAGTAATGTTTATGCAAGAGTGCTTCATGCTTTCATTTTTAAATTTCTTAATATATGTTATTTTTGAATGACTGAACTATTTCATTGTTCCATAGGAACATACACATAAGCAGACAAAGCCATCTCTGAATAACAAGGGCGCCGATCTACGTTTTTCCCATTACATATAGGTGTATTCGCTTCTGTAACATTAGGTAATTGTGTGGCATTTGTTTGTATAAATTCTTTCCTTTTATTTTGCCAGCTTCAGGGTTGCACTTAGCCTGGTAAACTGCTTTCAATAGTGTTGCATTCATATCACTATTACTCTTCTTCTATAAGAAGTAGGAATCGCACAACGTAAGACTAACTCTATAGTGCCACTAAAGACTCAAGGTCATATTTGTGCCACTACTCTTGACATGTAGTTTCTGTCCCTGGCTTGAAGATAATTGCCTTACTTTAGCCAGTATTTTAGAATTACAGGCAGAAACAATGGACAAACCTATTCTATCTTTCTCTCTGTCTCTCTGTCTCTCTCTCTCTCTGTCTCTCCCTCTTTCTCTCTGTGAGAGTGTGTTTATAATGAAATGTTTGCTGATAAAATGTGGATATGGCAGTAAAATGAAAAGCTTAATGTCAACATGCTATCCAACAAATAATTACCTAAGACATAGTGTGCCAAACTCAGAGATATGGTCATATCTTATTCTGTAGGAGACTGTGAAGTATTTTGAGGAGTGGGAACGATGGGTATTGCTCTCCTAAACAAAATGACCATCATCTTAATAAAGAAGACATGAAATTATAGGTTTTATGAACGTGTTTTGCTTTATATCCCTGAAGGGTTACTTCGAAGATTATAAATAAAGTCCTAGCATTTTTAATCACTCTATAACTCTACTCCAATAAGGAATATATTTATAAATAATTGCTAATGTTATATCAATCACCTAAGCTCTATATCAAATGACATATACACTAAAATACTTATCTGATTCCAAAACCCAGACTTCTTATTTAATAGATTACAATAGATTAAGCAGTCTAGTCTGGTAAAGATTAAAAGATTGCTTTAGAAGCAGATAGATCAGTGAAATCTATAGGAAAGCCATTGAGAGAGGCTTGAGAAAGCAGAGACCTAAGACAATCTCAGGAAAGTATTATCACCATGTATCATGAGCGCAGCGAACTACAGCATAGAATATGTGTCTGCTTCCCATTTTGATTCATAGGGCCCCTTCCCTGCAGAAGACGTATCTGTCTGGTGCGCAGAACACAGTTTCTACCTGCAACAGCCTCAGACACACAGAAATAGTTGACTTTGGTCATTTGACAGTATGCTGCCTCAGGATTATCTTGCTCTAGAAAAGGCTATTTTTTTCACATAATGTTGCTAAGTGACAGACATGATGAGGGAGAGCAACATTAATTCAGAGGAAAGAGTGTGAATTGATAGAGAAACAGGAATGCACGGCCCTAATCATAGGTTGACAAGGTGAAAAATGTCTTAGACTGCACACGGGATATGAGAAGGTTAATGTTAATATGGCATCCAGGATAGGAATAGACAGAGAGCAAAGAGCTGTAAGAGTTAGAGAGGCAGAGCGAAGAGGAATGACAATGGAGATGGCTTTATCGGTCCATGTTGAATTGGCTCTCCTATGAAAAGTGATGGGAAAACAATGCAAAGCAGCCATGGGGAGGAAGATAAGGCACTTGGAGGCTTATTGACTTTGATATAACAATGGAATATTTCCGAAGAAATACCTGGAATTTGAATTGCATTGCTATTACTCCTGAGAGCACAGGCACGGTGGCATAGAAAGGCATTTGCCATTCATCATAATATCTTGTATCTTCCTCTAGACTTATCTGATTCAATCCTTCATCAATCATTGAGGCATTTTACATAGGTCTATTTCAGAGTTGTTTATATATCCCTTTCTCTGAGATTATTTCATAAGGCCTTTAAAATGATCAACACTATACAGTATTATTTTTGGTTTATTTTTAATCTTTAAAATTATTTGTATGTGTGTGTATCTATTTATAGGGGTAATATGTACACGTGAGTGCTGGTATCCTTGAGGATAGAGGGATCAGATACTCTAGAATAAAAAGGTAGGAGTCAAAGGTGGTTATGATCTGCCAATCCTGGGTGCTAGAAATCAAATTCTGGCCTTATGTAAAACAACACATGTAAAAGGCAGTACCAGGCATCCACCTCTCTAGCCCATACTATTATTAACGAGAGGTGACATTCTCTCATTTTTTGTTTGTTTGTTGCTGATAAATCGTAAGGATATTTTGATCAATTTTTCCTCCCTTCTTCACTAATCTATGGGGAAATTTAGGGATAAAATGTGCTTTAAGTATAAGTCTTCTTGAAAGATTTATGGCCTGCTATAACTTTTTTGAGACCTGTTATCTCATCTGTTGTCAGATAGTTCTTAATGAGTTCCTTCTTGTTTAAAAATAGCCCACTTACATCTTAAAAATCTTATCAGTCCTAACCAGATTACTCCTAATTGCTCTTTTAGGACTGATTTCAGATCAATTATTTGAAGCCATCTGTTATTTCAATTCAAATTTGCTGCACTTGAAAGAACAAACCTTGATTTCTGTTATCTCTGATTTGTTCTGGTAGCTGTAGAATGGTAGCCTGACAGAATCAACTATGGAGCCGTTACTGAATAAGCCCGACACAGTGTAGACATCACAGTGTAGACATGGATGCTTTCCTGCAAGCTGATTCTAAGTCATGTCAACCTAACAAAGTTAACCGTCAAAGACGCATCATCAGGTCTACCTAAACATGTACAATTCTATATATTAGACTGTGTATACTTATATGTTTATCCTATAACTTAATATAACAGCATTATATTTTCTTATTTTATAATATATGTCTGTCTAATACACAGTAGCTCTGTTTTGTAATGCACCATATCCTATAAGATTCATGTTCACCCACAACTTTAAAATGTGAGAAGACTTTTAACCATGGCTAGTAACATAATTAGTTAAGCTGAGATCATATTTTATTATAATAATTCTTAAATTCTACATCTGATATCCCTATAGATCAAATGAAATATATCATTGGAGAAAAAGATTTAGAAAAATAGAGTCAGAGATCAGAGAAATACAGCTACAGTCCAAGAAGAGATAATGGTTGGCAGCAAGTATAATAATCTGTGAAGAGGAAGTGCCTTCCCAAGGATGTTTGGGAAAATATATCACTGAGGCACATGACTGTAAGATAATAAACTTCTGTGGTGAGATCTATGCAATTTGTAATGGCAGTCTAGGAACCTAATCTAGACACTAAATGATATACTGATATTGTATATGTATGTACACAAAGACACAAAGACACACACACACACACACACACACACACACACACACCACACATATGGAATTACTTAGAACAATATGACTTTATTTACTTTCCAATTGTACTTGCTATCTGCTATGCAAGTTTCCATATATACAGATAAAGTATATGAATTCTGGTATCTCAAGGAAATGTTTCTAAGTTAGAAAGTAAGGGAAAAATTCATTTTATTTAGTTCATTAGGATTTCTTATTGTAGACCTAGATGTGCTCTGTAGTGTCGCTGAAAAGACCAATAAGCGGCATAAGAAATGGTGATGGCATTTTTTTTTCTAGATGCTTTAGCTATAGCAAACTGGACCTATTGTTTCTCACTGACCATTGCTAGGATGATTCATTTCCTGGATCTTAGCAATTTGTTCCTCTGTGTTGGGCTCACCTGCCTACTGATTCTGTTACAGTCACAGTTCTGACACCACAAAACCCTCAACCGTCTTTGGCTGGAGGTCTAATATGAAGCTAAAACTGACTTAATCTCTGTCGAGATCCGACCTGCTACTAGGCAAAACACAGTTTGTGTTCCGCAAGGTGTTGCTCAGTAATATTCATTAGGTAACCTCCTTTGTGCTTTTAGTCTCTTTCCCTGACTGTCAATGAAGGTTTTTTTTTGTTTGTTTGTTTTTCTAATCTACACAAATAAAAAAATAATGAGAAAGGACTGCAACCAACCTATGTAGAGTGTTAAAGTCATGCTTGCAGAAATCATTTTCAGGGGGTTGGGGATTTAGCTCAGTGGTAGAGCGCTTGCCTAGGAAGCGCAAGGCCCTGGGTTCGGTCCCAGCTCCGGAAAAAAAAATCATTTTCCTTCCTGAAAACAGGTATAAGCAGGCTAGGTGACAATAGTGCTGATTTCAAAGAACAGATGAAAGACTCACAGGTGAGACAGTAGGAAGGATGCTGAGCTTGTCAGGGAAGGGTCCTTCTGATATGAGAGTGAGATAAATGTGACATGTACTTTGGAACAAAATGAATGGTCCTCTAATTTATGAACACAGAGGAAAGCATGATATAACTCTATCCCATCATAGAGTGCTGCCTTTATAAAATTTATTTCAGTCTGAGTGTGTGTGCGTGTGTGTGTGTGTGTGTGTGAGAGAGAGAGAGAGAGAGAGAGAGAGAGAGAGAGAGAGAGAGACCATTACCATGCTTTCCAGAGTAAAATGAGAGCTGAAACATTGTGTTCAAGGCTATATAGTTACCCCCTGATGAAAATTGAATTAGAACACATTTCATGACTGTAAATTTGCCATCCTCTTTCCAATTTACCTTTGAAAATTATCTCTCATTTTTCTGTCCTCTAAGCAAAACGAAAAACATTACTTGATAAATCATTTTTAAAATGTCTTTTTTTAACCACTCAAGGAAAACATCTAATTTTCAGCTATGTTCACAGATGTTACATCTAAAGATGCTACACTAAGAAGTTGTATGGCCCTATAGGGAAAGATAATGCTTTGTCCCTTATACATGTGTACTTTTGTTTCTCCCGCAGGAATGTACTTGTCCTGACCTGTATCTTGTTTAAATGTCAATACTTAAGCATGCCATCTGTGTTTCTGTTCTTGGTAGATGGACATTAATCAAAATAATGGTGATTTAATCCTGAGAGTCATGCAGCCATAGCTGGCAGCCTGACTTCTGTATGAAAGTATTTTAAATGGTTCTATTTTCCTGTGTTTTCCACTTAGAGCTCTATTTCTTGTCATTCACTTCTGTAAGGCTGTTTCTGTCTGTTTGAAACTAGCACTGAGGGAATGGAGAATTTTTGAAAGACATGGGTTCAATAATACAAATACACATTTTTTAAAAAAAAGTGTTAGTGACAACAGAGATGTTGGTATGGTGTTTTATGTATTTGATAAACCATGATGGTCTATAATTAATAACAAAAATCACATCTTCCACTTGAAATTAAGGTAAAAATAGAGACTAAAAAGAGCACCAAATGCAGAAGCAGACTTGGGCTGGACAGTGGACTAGCTTCGAGGCTTTTGTCGCTATTGGGGACTACAATGGTCAAGTGGTTCTTGGTGTTAAGTGCTCCAAAGAGGTAGCCATTGCGATCTGAGGAGCCATTATCTTGGTCCAGATTTCTTTCGTCTCTGTGCAGAGAGGCTACAGGGGAACATGATTGGCAAGCCCCACACTGTTCCATGCAATGACACAGGCTGCTGTGGCTCTGTGCTGGTTCATCTCATTCCTGCCCCCAGAGGCACTGGCATTGTCTCTGCTCCTGTGCCAAAGAAGCTACTGATGATGGCTGGTGTACTGATTAGTTTTGTGTGTCAACTTGACACAAGCTGAAGTTATCACAGAAAAGAAGCCTCAGTTGTGGAAATGCCTTCATGAGACCCAGTTGTAAGGCATTTTTTCAACTTGTGATCAAGGTGGGAAGACCCAGCCCACTGTGGGTGGTGCCATCCCTGGGCTGGTGGTCTTGGGTTCTATAAGAAAGCAAGCTGAGCAAGGCAGGGGGAGCAAGCCAGTAAGAAACATCCCTCCATGGCCCGTGTATCAGCTTCTGCTTCCTGACCGGCTTGAGTTCCAGTCCTGACTTCCTTTGGTGATGAAACAGCAATGTGGAAGCATAAGCTGAATAAACCCTTTCCTCCCCAACTTGTTGCTTGGTCATGATGTTTGTGCAGGAATAGAAAGCCTGACTAGGACAGCTGGTATAGATAACTGCTGGACTTCAGCCAGGGGCTATACTCATACCCTGGGCAAATTTGCCAAGGCCACCCTTGATGACATCTCAAAGACTTACAACCTCCAACCTCTGGAAATAGACTATGTTCACCAACTCTCCTTATCAGAAATTCACTGATCATCTTGTGAAAACTCACATCAGAGACTGTTCAGAGAGGTCCCAGACTCCAGCTGTGGAGAGCACATAAGGGCTTTTATATAAGAAAAATAAAGTGAAGTAAGTCTGTTTTTAATAAAATATATAATTAATAAAGCACGACTCTAACCTGTAAAAAAAAAGAGCACCAAAGGTAGAAGAATTGAAATTCCATGTATTTATATAGATATGTCTTAAGTAGAATAAGAGAAGATGGAGAAAAAGGGGAGGGTAAAGGAAGGTCAAAGAGAGGAGTAGTTGAGAATGAGTTATATGGAAGCAAAGTGGAAGATAGGGTGAAGAGAATTCATAAAAGAAGGAATTCAAATGCAGTGTTCGGTAATCTCCTGAGGATCACAGCACTTCATGGGTTTCCATTTGGAAGAAAGTTTGCAAATTGATGAGCCTGTTTTTTATTATCTTTGCAACAACTCAACTTTGAGAACCAAAGGGCGTGTCTTTGCAAATCTTCATCAAGAGACATTAACAGCAGGCGCCTTTCCACGTGTAACCGTTCTCCAACTTTCTTGCTCATGAGAACTACTTATAGAACATAAATGTAAGGCCACCAGGAAGCTCTCTAAGGTAAGAGGGAGAGGGTTCAGCATTCACATTGAAATGTCACCGGAATGCTTCTGTTATAAACTTCTCCTTCCTGAATAACCAAGAATTATATGTAGGAAAAGAGAGTACCCAGAACCTCAGATGCATGTAGGCACAGTTTGATGAGTTACACTTTGCCTACTGCTTTTTGAAGCCATTGAATTCTCGGAACAATATGCCCATATAGAAGGTATGAGCTCAATTTCTTTATGGTTGTACTGGTCAAAATCAACCCACAAGTAAACAGGACTCAGGTATATGGTCTAAACATTCCATGAGTGTGGTTTTCTATTTCACTGGGTGACATAACATTTTATCCATGAATATATTTCTTGGATGATTTAATTATAGCCTAGAGACAAAACTATAGATACTAAAAAAATGTTTAAAGAAATGAAGAGTCAAGTTGTAAATTTTGAACATAAAAGGCTTAGCCACTACTCTGTTAGAGAAAACAAGAAATATATAAAACCCCTCTAAACGTGAGATAGGTAAATAAGATACAAAAAGGAGAAAAGATAGTCAGGCCATCTCCATCAGGGATGGTGCCCTGGAAATCCCCAAGGTGCTTTAAGTCTGTTGCATCATTAGGTATCATACAAGTCTTGACAAGTATGATGAATAAATATCCTCATTCTATTTGTTCTTCTATCCTCACTCTTTTTAAAATTCTTTTGATATTTTATGTATTTACATTTAATTCTCTGAAAAAAATGAATGAAAAATGTTTCTAGTCCATAAATCCAAAACAGCCATTTTAAAAATATATTGCTAGAAACAGTAAGATCTTGGATTTACTACAGTTCCCTTGACTCCTAAGTACTCTTACTACATGATGACACAGAATTAAACATGGCCCACCAAATTCAAATCTTACAGAAAGTACTGGTATTCTCCACATGGACTTAGACATGTATGGTGGTTTATAGATATGCCTACATGTGTCTGATAGTCCTAAGGAAGTGGAGTGCAATGCCCCTCTACCTGACTAAAGTTGAACTTAAGGGAGACTTTTGGAAAATTATAAGAAGGCTACAGCCTTCTCTTCAGCCATATAATATTCTTGAACATGTGTCCTGAAGTAGGTCAGCTTCCTCATTTGCAGCACCTCTGAAGAGCTGGAAGTTAGCAATCTCACATGCTCCTGGGGGTTTTCTGTTAAGCACAGAGAGGTTTCAGCAATCTCAGAAGTAAACTAGATCTCTCAATCAAGCATTTTATTGATTCTTGAGTCAGCTCACAGAAACGTCACTGGATACCCTGACCCTAAAACACCCAAACAATGTATTAAATCTGTACAGATAATAAATGCTTGTGGTTTCTAGACACTAAGTGTGGGATGATTTGTTGCAAGACATTGGATAATTAATGTAGTAAGGAATCAGGCAATTTTACCATTACAGATAATGTGGACTTATAGTCAGTTCACATATTCAGACAAGAAAACTTTGTCCTACTCCAATTAGCAGTGTTACTAATGGGATAACAGCAAGAAATCAGTCATGGAAAGAAATATACTCTGACTACCAAGGAAAATGAATGGTGGTTGATTATCACACTGTGGTCCTGAGGACAGCTGACCCCATCATCTAGTTGCTTCTGTATTGTTGAACTCTTCTCCTTATTACATTCAGTAAAGTTCCACAAATTAGAAATATAATTGATCTAACCATCCATTAGAAAAAAGGAAACTCTCCTAAGGGTGTTTAAGTGACTAGTTATCCACTCATTAGTTTGAATTAAAATCCATTACTTTCATAACTCACTGTGAAAATGGCCTATGCTGTGAAGAGGAGGATTGGACCAAGGCAGGTGTTAGGATGATATCTCATTTTGGAGAATTTTGAAGCCCTAATGAGGGTCCTCAGTGAGCTGAAATTAGGCAAAGAAATGAGGAACCAGAAAAAGGCATCCTACATAAATTGACAGGGAGCCAACAATCTGCTTATGTATGCAAACTAAAAACACCTAGAATAGCCTTATATTCAAGACAAGAGCAGAAAACCTTTTCTTTTACTTTGCAACTAACCTCACACTCTTTCCTCCAAGAATAATGTTCCAATTGGCTAGTCTTTAAGACAAAGTAAAATTTATAATTTCCGTGTTAAATTAATGCCACAATCTAACTAAACATTTGGTAGGTGTTTTACTCGTTAACTGAGCTGCAGTCTACAATGCAATGACTATAAAACTTGGAAGAACCAAGATTTATAAACAATTATAAGGATATTTGCACTGTAGGTTTTATTCAAATAAAAATGTAGAGGATGCTTTTTATTATTATTTACATGTTTATGTATGCATGTATTTATATGTAGTACATATATGTAGTATATATACGGGCATATATATGTGTGTGTAGCTTCCCAGAGGACCTAGAATATAGAGTCAGATTCCCCTTATGCTGAATTACAGGCAATTTATTCTGTGCTGCCAGGTGTGGGTGCTGGAAACTGAAATCTGCAAGAGTACCAAATCTCTAAATCATGAATACCTCTCTTCAGCAGTTTAAAAAAAGGGGGTGGGGCTAAACAATTTCTTTACTATGTGTATGTGTGAGTACCTACACACATGTATGTGTACCATATGTGTTTCTGTGCCAGTAGAGGCCAGAGAAAGATATTGGGCTCCCCGAACTGGAGCTACAAGTGACCGTAAGCGTCCATTGCAAGTACAACAGATGTTTTCAACTTCTGAGCTTTAAACTCCAACCCATCAAATCAAGTTGAAGATACTGTGTTTCTTAGACTTTATTGGCTTCCCTAATCACCCCTGGTATCACCTTGGAATATTCTGGTGAATTCTAGGACTCTATATTTCTAAAGTGTTTCCAGGTTATGCCAATACTGGAGGGAATCAGATCTCACTTCAGAGCACTGTTGGTTTCCCATTATAAAAATGAATGTCTTGGCACTGAACTTTACCATTCAAAGCATTGGTTACAATAAAATCTTACCAAATGAACCTGGTAAGCACTAGGAAAACCCACACATGTAGACACAAAAATAACTTTGATTATTTTAAATCAAAATGATAGAAAGGACAGTGGTTAGGACACAGCTTTTAAATTATAGGCACAAACATAAAAATGCTAGCTTTTACTCTCTGTCTACATGATCTGAGGCAAGGAAATCAGTTGTGGCAGACGAGGCAGAAACGACTTTAAGTGCAAAGAGTTTATTGCCCAGGAGACAGTAGTAGCTTGAAGACAAAGATGAACAGTGTGAGTTCTGAGAAGATAGACAGCACACGTCACAGTCTTCTCTATGGCTGCAGGGGCCAACGGAGAAGTCTGTATCATGGGAGTCCAGTGCAAGCAAGTGCTGCATGAAGAAAGCCTGTTCCAGTCGGGTGCGAGGAGTAGGAAATAGATGTGAGAGTAAACAGGCAAAGGAACACCTTGGCACTGACTCTCTAGAACCCCAAGCAACATATGTACAAAAAGGGGTTTGTGTTATTGAAGTGGGACACTATATACAAAGCACTTCACTGGTAGCTTGTTATACTATTTTTCTTGTATAATCACCCTCATGTTAGACAGGATGAGCATGTTTTCATTTTCCTTTGTACTTTCCTTTTATTTACCTATTATTTAAGAGTGAGCATCATCTGTAGTCTTTAAGATATTAGAAACAGTCCACAATAATATTCTAAAATGCTAGTTATGGTTTAAGAAAATAATGCATGCTAAGAGGTAAAATATATGCTCATTGATTCTAAAAGAAATAATTGAATCAGAAATGCTTAAAGTTTTCTGCTGGGTGCACAATGCTTTCTTTAATTTTTTCTCTTGACTAGCCCAGACCAGATGTTGTAGTCACAATTTGGAAGCTCCATTGTTATCAAGGCACTAACAATCTTCAAGGATGAAAAGAACAAGTTTCCTCAATAGACTTGTTCCCCAAGTTAAGTTTTCAAAAGCTTACAAAATAGGCACAGATGTCTCTGCTCGGTTATAACACAAAGAAATCAGACCTGGCATACAGCTCCTCTGTGGAAGAAAACACACTCAAGCCATTTATATTCTGGCCTGTGCTCTTACAGCATAGATAATGCAGTGCTATGCCTAGAGCTACCGTCCTGGTTCATCTTGTTCTAGAGTCAGCAAGCAAAGCCCTTCGTGAATTTAATAATCACCCCTGCAAGTGCCCTTTGTCATCATTGCAAAACCTATGCCTACCTTAACACACTGCTCCTTAATATAGATCAGACTGAGAGTAAAATATTTTATGTAGAAGAACGTTTGAGTGTTTGTAAATGTGGAGCCAAAATAAATAGTGCTGAAGAATTTGGAACCCCTCACTGCTATTTTATTTATTCATCACACGTTTATTGAGTTGAAAATAATATAAAGCACCAAATTCAGAGGCTTTACCATCTGGCATATTCTAGAAGCCAGAAGAATCAGAGCAAAAAATACCCCTGAGTTATTCAAAAAGAGGTAGCTTAGAGGATTCAGGTTTCCAAGGTAAGAAAAATAATATAGTTGGTTTTGATAACCTGGTCAGAGCTGGCCTGGTAAATGGAAAGCATGCATCTGTTGTCAGGGTAATGGCTTTGTTAATTATGTTATGTTGGGAAAAGAAAAGCAGGCTTCTTCCTACAATGCGGAGCTTAAAGCAATGCAGTATAAAATGCTAGGCTTTATAGCTATATTTCGAGTGATAATTTTAAGTTTCTCCACTTACCAGTTGAAGAACTTATTGATCAGATCCCTCCACCTTGACTTCTTAGACATCAAATTAGGAATATTATAGCCTCACTTAGGAAATTACAAACAGACACACAAAATTTTCTAGAATGTTCTAAGTTCTCAGTCAACATCCAGCTGTTACTATCGTATCTCTTTGTCCTCCCAAGAGTGTCTGACATAGGGAGACAGAAGAGTAAAATGTGAGGATATTAAGTGTCTTAATTATAGACTAAGAAAGATATATTCTGCTCCAGTGGAAGAATCACTGGGATATTTCCTTGTCAGGGAAACAACACGACTATTCTTTTCAAGGACTACATGCTATATGTCATTCAGACTCTCAGAAACATTAGTGAAGCAATAAAGTCAATTGTGATGGAGAGAGCCTGGCATCAAATGCAGTATTATCAGTGCAATGAATGTAAGAACCCTCACAAGTCACTGGGATTCCCATCACCACCCTTTGTGTGCTCTTACCAACTGACAGATTAGTATAGACCACCATCAGACCCCTGGACACTTCTATGTCCTTTTCTTCTCCCTGGGTTGAAAGCTCTAAACGAGAGCCTTGAGCATGGTGGGGAAAGAGATCTACCAAAGTGTTTTACCCACGCCACCTTCTGGCTTCTTAATGATGGATCACTCAGAGTCAGGACATCCACATCTTCCCACCCTCAAACCAGGGAAGGACAAATTGTCAGCAGCCAATCCCACATAAAATGTCTCTGCTGAGTCTCCAGGGTCTTAAAGTGTGGACAAAGCAAACTGGCATTGGAGTTCTCAGGGACATTAACTTTGATCTAAAGAGCCAGAGCAGCAGTTCTCAGCCTTATGCTTCCTGGCCAATTTATATAATGAAAGAGCTTCTACTCTAGGAATTACTCCTGTGGGCACACCAGGGTCATGAGTAATCCCCAGCCGGCTGCCTGAAACTGCAATTCATTTTCAATCTCAATAATATTCATCAAAAAGGAAGTATGCTTTAATTAGATTTTCAAAACCTAATGCAATCCTGTTTGCCAGTAAGCCAATTATACACAATCTTTAGTATTTTATTATGTATAAAAATTCTTTGAGAAATAATGGGAACCTCATAGAGACATATCAAATTGACACCCATATGTTAATTAGGAATTTGGGGTCCTAAATTGAGTCTTTCTTAATCATCTGTTACCTTTTGCCACATTTCAGACTTTCCTGGCCTACCTTCTACTCAGGCATTTATCTGGTGACACAAGTGACTGAACAGTCATTCTGTAACATACCTTCTTTGAATACTGTCACTGAGCATGGTGGGAGTAATTTTATACACTAGATAAGTGCAGATGTAGAATGGCTTGCTATAACTCCAGAGGGGATAGAGTTCCAACACATTTGTGGAAGTCAGGAGTCCATAGTCATTTAGTTTCCTTCAGCCATCTTATCACGATCTCCCTGGTTCTCAGCACTTAAGACTAAGCCCTAGTTCTCAGCACTTAAGACTAAGCTCTAGTTCTCAGCACTTAAGACTAAGCCAGAATCCACCACTGGCATTCCAGGGTCTTTAGTGTGACAGTAGATGATTGTAGGGCTTCTTAGTTATCAGGCTGAAATCCCTATTTCTTATCTTTCTTCTGTAATATAGACACATACTTGTAGATGGTAAAGGCATAGATTTCTTCTTTTTCCCTCCTCTGAAGAATCCTGACCACAGCATAAGTCTTTGCTGTTGAGCATTCCAAGCCTTTACATTGGGAAGAAAACTGAGTGACTGTTTATGCAATGTACAGGAGAACAATGTTCTGAATACTGTACAGGAGAAGAAATACAGGAGAAGAAACAACATCTAACAGGATCATAAATACATCAACCAAACTATGTCTTCACTAACTTATTCTTCAAGTCATAGCTTCTATGTAGCATTTACACACACACACACACACACACACACACAAATGCGCACACACACAAACACTTCATATCATCAAAAACTATCCATTTCTCTTGCAATTTCTCAATACATTTATATTTTTCAATGTGATTAGTGTGTTTTTATTTTGGTAGGATTAAAATGGAATGTATACCAGAACTATTTTTATTTTTGTTGTTTGTTTTCACAGTCATTTCTAGCATCATTAAATGTGAGTCTACCTTTGTTTTGGTTTATTTTAAAAACTAAGGAGTGAGCAGTTAATAAGAGCTTAGTTTTTTCAGTTGACAATTTTGAGGGACTTACAGGGCTTCTTATGACCTCGCAAGGTTTGTGTACCATGTGTAGACCTCATGTCTGCTGAGAACTACGCTCCTCAGAAATGACATTACACTTACCTCTGTATTTTAAATATAGTGGGTGGTCTAGACATTCTCTGGAAGCATCTAGTGATTGAAAGTCTTGCAGCACACAAAATATTCTTGCCCTATCTCAACATAATTGATGACAGTACACAATAACATTTTTCATTTTATCTGAAGGCCAAATCCTAAACAGGCTATTATTAATATCCAGGAGCCAGAATGCATCATTGCCCTCCATGAACAGATGAGAGAGTTACACGACTTCTCTTATTCTTATTTACCCAACGTGCGTGTGTGTGTGTGTGTGTGTGTGTGTGTGCGCGCGCATGTGTAAGATTTGTGCTGCACATTATTTAGGATACTAAAGGCACACATGCTACTTTTTATAAAAGTACAATGCAGATATTTTTCTATCTAGCCTGAATCTTGGACCCACTGTTTACCAATCACTTTGCCAAAATGATATAATCTTTCTAAATTCCAAAGCATCTTTCTAAAGGAATTCTAAATTCCAAATGCCCCCTGTGTGCAGTGCTCAGAAGGAACCAATTCTGGTGACATTTGGTTCCAGATATTCTGCCCCTACCATTCTGAGACGACTAAATCCATCCTATTGGTGAAGCCTCTCTTTGTAGTATCAAGTTATGGCAGCAACAGCAGCAGCAACAGCAGCAAAATTCCTCCGATAGCCTTACCTTTACTTGTGATCTGGAAAAGCATTTTTGTTCTATTTGTTAAGGAAGAGAATATATCAATTTTTTTTTTTTGGTTGTTGTCTTTTTGATGTATGTTTGTTTGGTTTTTGTTTTGTTTGGTTTGGTTTTGTTTTCGTTTTATATACTGTAGGGAAAAATGGACCAAAGGCGTGTCAGAGGAGATGAATATAAAATTTACAAGATAATTATTACCCTGAAAACACTGTGCCCTGGTTCTTTCTATGAATATTAAAAGTGAAAGTGGGAGACACAAACCCGTGCTGCAAACATCGAGGTCATTTACTGCGGGGCCAGCATCTTGAAAGAAATTAACCTTTGAACGAAGTCTGTAGCAACTTCTACGGTGCAAATGTCTTGTTTTGACTTTTATCCACTTTATCAGGTTTGCACACAGTTATGAACACCCAGTGACACAGCATTCTGTGCAATCAAGTTGCTCTAAAGGTGCAAATATTTTCTGGAGAGAACTATGAAACAAACAGATAAACAGGATTCCTGGCATGTCTATTACAATATATCTGACTTGGAGAAGTAGTATTGAACACTGATCATTCTATTGTCAGCAATAAGATTTAAGTATGAGAAAACTCTGTTCAAGGCAAAGAATTTTCAAAGCTTGCAATATAAATCAATCCAATAAATCTTTCTTGGTATTTATGAAATAAAAAAAAAATTGAAGGTCCATTTTGGGTGTCTGCTGTATCTATATTAAACTCCTTTTGAGAATTTATTTTATGTTTTGAAAACCTCAGATATGCATTCTTGCTCATATCCACCCCAATAACACTCCCTTTCTCCAATACCACACTTACCCTGAAATTCTTGTCCTCTATTTCTAATAACCCATTGAGCCATGTTAGTGTTGCCCATTTGCATACAGATGTGTGAACATTAGCCAATGGTCACCTTTCTAAAGATTTTGCACAGGTCTTGTGTAGTCAGCCACAGCCATAGCCAGCTCACTTATACAACAGCCATGTCTTATCCAGAAGACAGCATTTCATAGCATCTCCTCTCCATCTTCCTACCCCTTTATTCTCTGTTTTTTTCTTCTTTAATGATCTTTTGAGTTCTGTCTGTGAATTTAGGGCAGACACTTGACACACATATTTCGTCTGCTGCTGAACATTTGGAATCACGTGTTCTAAGCACACCGAATAGTAGAACTCTTGCAATATGAAAGAACAGAGATGGGCATTATGGGCAATAAAAGGTTTAGGCCAGGTTGGGATCAAAGAGTTGAGAAATTTAGAGATAGAGGGCGGTAGAGTGGTAGTTGAACAAACACTAAGGATGTACAAAGATGCCTTGTAAAACACTGCTAATTTGTATACTAAATACATACTAAAATGTGGGATACCTTTGTTTGAAATATATAATATATTATTTATCTAATTTTATATATATTTCAAACAGAAGTATCCTATATTGTTGAAGAGTGCTGCTCTTAGAACACATTAAAATCTACATGTCAGGCAAGCATGGATTCTCTGCCTCTGAGTTATCTGTTAGAAAGGCCTTGGAGGAACCTACATTATGCAGTATATCGGCATGCTGGGTTTGGTTGCTCACGTAGCAAGATGAAGACACCGTATACTGGAATTACAGAGAGCAGAGAAATCAGTCTTGAAATGTCCAGGGTATTGTCTTTTTGCTGGCTAATATTCACGGTGCTGATATCTGCTATGTAAGCAGGTGGGGGAGAAGAGACATCAGTGATCTTACATAGCTCTGGACCATCCATGCTACAATATTGACCTTCTGGGGAAAATCTGTTCATTGGCACAATCAGGGCAAGACTGTTCTTAGGGTAATAGGGTAACCACCTGCTTGTTTTACTGGATCAGAGATCTGGTCCAAAAAAATGTAATTCATGTTTTGTACAGTAAACTTGGTTGTAGTCCATGGCAACTGGAATAACAGAATCTAAGCGAGACCCTACTAATGTTGTTTCAATAAATGGTCATGTTACCAAACTGTTTTTACATATGCATACTTATAACTATAAATTTGTGCTGCTCTCATACATGGTCAGAGAAACTTCTTGTGCCAGTGAATAATGGTTAATGTAGAATTTAAAATTAAAAGTTATCTAGCCTCTTACTAATTTATGAACATAGATTAATATGTATTTAGAAGTGCAAAAATATTAAAAATATCTAACATTCATTTTGAATGGTTGACTATACTTAGTTGAGCCAACAAATTTTATTTATTTATTAGAATTATTTTTAACATTCCATTTGGGATTTTAGCAGAAAGCTAATGCAATTTAATAACACTTTATTCCCATCTCATCTACTTCTAAACAGAAAACATGAATAGGTTTGCTTGTCTATTCATGTAAAATTCACTTAGACTTTTAAAAAAATGTTGATGGGATTTTAGAGTTGTTTAGAGTTATTTTCTGTTTTTTTTAAAACTCCCCTTTTGGAGATTTGACATGCTGTGAGTAAACTGTTATTATGTTTAATTGTTTTTTTTCCAGGAAGTATTCTTAGCTACTCTGTCATTATCTTTTAAAAAATACATGGATACTATGTAAATGGATGGTGTTTTTAAACTAACAATGGACATTTTCCCTTGATGTATTTTTTTTTTCTGGTGAGAAGAGGATATTGTGTTTCTAAAATTTTTCCACATACCATCCCTTTTCCTATATGCTAAAAACATCCAAGCAATAATGTTTATCATAGAAATGTCAGTAAAACACTATTTAAAAAACCTCAAATTTTTAAATGAAATTATAAGTTTTTGACTACAAAGTCAAGACTTAGAAGACTCAATCAATTCCCCATATCAGTGTTCCCTAATAACAAACACAGGATTCAGGTTCACAAATCTGTTTAATCTTACATTAACTTAACAACCTCTTGTTGGGTCCTAGATACCCAGATATGGGAATGGCCTCAAAGATGTGTTTCTTGTGGTCAGCACATTCATGATTTTCCCTTGTCCTCCTACTGCTGCTTCTCGTTATCTTGTGCCTTATCCTGCTCTCCTTTGGAGGGACAATCATTAGCTAATTGCATACTTTACTTCAGGTCAGGCACTCATTTACTCTCTGATTTCTAATTCTCTAGCGGCTCATTGTTGCCATATTCCTAGGTATTTTGCAGCTTACACAGGGAATGAAACAATATTGAGAATGAGGGTGCTGGCCTAGGTCGAGTATCTTACTTCATCCTCTGTTATCTGACTGGCCCAAGTTTTCACTCTTTAGCTTCCCAATTTATAACATAGTGGGGTAAGGGTTGTAGTGATTGCTCAGTGGGTCAGGAACACGTACTTCTCTCACAAAGACCTAGAGTTCTGTTCTCAGCACCCACATCAGCTGTTTCCCAACTGTCTATAAATTTGTTTCTATGAAAATATAAAACCCTCCTATAGTTTCTATTTACTGCACTCATGTCCACAACACACACACACACACACACACACACACACACACACACACACACAC
This sequence comes from Rattus rattus, assembly GCF_011064425.1. Lineage (NCBI taxonomy): Eukaryota > Metazoa > Chordata > Mammalia > Rodentia > Muridae > Rattus > Rattus rattus. The sequence continues at coordinate 57,015,578 of NC_046164.1, read as the reverse complement.
ACACACACACCCCTAATTATTTATATTTATATCCATAAACCTGAGTTTCAATCAATATTAGAGAAGCTTCTGCTTGCAGTGAACAATAATCAGTGGAGAGATGGCAAGTGCTATGAATAAGAATAAGACTGAATTTTTAGCCCTAAGCGGGGCATTTTTATCAAATCCCTACTTTCCCAAGACTGAGGGAATGTCACAGAAGAGGATGTGGAATTAATATAAGTATTAGATAGGGAAAGCATCACATAACGTGCTGTCTTCTGTTCAAGACCTGAATACTGCACTAATGAACTCAGGGCAAAGGTGTTGACCAGCAACTGTGTGACCTTCCCAAGATAAAGTGAGCCAAAATTTAGGTATAGATGGAGTAGATGATCACCAGGTCCCACCCCTTATTGAGAAACTATTGCAGCTGACATTATCTGAAAGAGGGAGAATCATTCATGAACAAGAATGTTTCCATGAATAGGATTCCTATTCAGCAGTGGATGCCTCACCCAACACCCAAACACATATGGGCAGTACTACCTCTACTCAGCTATACACAAGGACATAAACCGTGACGGTGATATGCTGGAGGAATTATGTTGGTAGACAGAGGAGAAAAATGGGCTAGACATGATGTATTTCATGATATATTTGTATGTGTGTGTCTGTGTCTGTGTTCTCAAGAATAAAGAACAAAGTTAACAATGAGATGTTCAAAAAGTAAAAGTTTATAAGTGCTTCAGAAATGACTCAGCACACACACACACACACACACACACACAAAAAGGTTCACTGTGGTTGGACCTTGGTCCTCTATCATATGTCTTTGTCTGCTGCTCCTATTACAATGATATTCTCCTAGAGAAAGATGTTACCCAGTGCAAACTAGATCATAGCCTTTGATAGAGTAAGGCCCTGGGGGGGGGATACCTTATATTCTTTATAATGCTAATTCTTTATAATGCTTATAAAAGAAGCCTTATAGATGTAAAATATTGATGTTCAGCATCACAAACATCAGGGTTTTCCTTTCCATTACCTTCTCTTCTCTTCTGATTTTGTATTTTCCTTGTAACTGAGACATGTCCCAGGAGTCACAAAAGTATTAAGAGTGAACTATATAAAACCAGTCTTATGATCCCAAAGGTTTATAAAGGGACCTATTTAATGGTACACATACTTATTTGATATTGTACTTTCATAGCTGTAAGTGGCTCTTATGAATCACTCACGTGATACATAAGAATTACTCACTTCAGGGAAACGGGAAGCTGTAACTGAAACTCTCCCTTTTCTGGCTGATACTCCTATCACCAAGGAGGAGCACCTCTTAGCAAAACACAAGTGTCTTACCTAATAGCTCACAGGTGGGACATTTTCTGGGGGAAACAAGAACATACACATGAGATAATAAAGGGAGAGTCGAACACTGAGTGGAATAAGAAAACTCCCGTAACTTGCAAGAAGCAGATCCATTTTTCCACTTCTCTTTTCCTAGTGAAAGAAGAGATATATGAGAATCATCCTGCGATTCTGTGAGCTCTAGTTTATAAACAGTGGGTGACAATTCTGTTTCAGTTTTCAAGAGAGTATACAAAGATATCCATACCATCATCATCAAAAATCAGCTCAGGGCGTATAGAGGCATCGTGCAGGCAAAAAGACAGCAGTGAATAAGTCACACATCTCCAGTGCCAGACTTTGCAGTCAGTTCCCATTTTCCAGTCATTAACTGATAGAGTGAGTTGGGATCTAAGACATGAGATGGAAATTCTGATTGTACCCATTTTTAGCCTGGTATTCACTAAGAAAGGTTACCTCATATTTGATCCTCTCTTTTTCTTATCTGGTAACTAAGATTATTAATATCTCCATGTTTCGACTGACTGAAATATGTATCCTACCTTTATAGCCCCCTCAAATCTTTTATTTAAAAAAAATCAATGAAACACATGTGTAACAAACACAGTCTGTGAGGAGGAAGGAGTATTATTGTAACTTCTTTAATTAATATATAGAATTGAAGTTCAAATTTGCAAAGAGGATCAGTTTCATTCACCCTTTAATAAACACTCTGCCTGTCCATGGAACAAAATATTAGATAATAAATGAAAATCATACAACATAGTTATAAGAATCATTCTTATTTCCCCGTCTCTACATCTTATCTGTTTTATCACATTTAACACGATGGTAGAGATCATTATTCATTGTGTTCAATACTCTTTCGTGAATCTCACAAGACTCTCACGCTTGCTCTTTAAGGTTGTGGTTTTAATAAGAAATATCCCCCACAGGCTTTTGTATTCACCACATGGTTTCCAGTTGATTGTACTGTCTTTGGCGGAGGGTTATGGGATCCTTGGAGAAAGCACCACTACTAGGGGTTGGCGTTGAGGACTTTTAGCCTTTCTGTGCTTTCTGTGCGATCATTCAACTTCCTGCTTTTGTTGCCTGGCGTCATTCTTCCAAATTATAGAATCGAACACTCTGCAGCCATAAGCCAAGCAGACACCCTCTCCTTAAGTTGCTTTGGGGCACAGAATTTTATCATACTCACGGCAAAGGGACGAACACAGAAGTACAATCTATTTGGCTCCTTTTTACTAAGGAGGAAATATAGACGTAGAAGCCAAATGCTTTGCTGAAGACCACACAGTAGCTGTAAAGGTGAACTTCTTGGTGAGACATTTTCTCTTTGACTACTCAGGCTTTGATAAATTTCTGATGAATCTCTGTTGGTAGCACCTGCACCATTCAGTTTTCAGCTCTGGCACCTGCATGGCACAGGTTCTCCACAATTGTTCATAAATATTTGTTGTTCAAGAAGCATGCCGAGAAGCAGATCACAAATGACATTGGCGACTTTAAATAGTGATGTGTGATAAGAACATGGAGAAACAAGGAAATACCATACCTGGGTGAATTCTTAGCAGGTGGAAGCTACTGTCTAGGGGATTTTTGCAAGAGAACACTTGCTTATTAGACTTTTTCACAGAAGAGACCTTTGCAGGGGCAGATGTTAATAACTATTGCTTATTGACATACAATAGGAGTGCAAGAGAAAGTAGGTGAGGCCTTATGGATGCAGGTCCAATTTAGCAGCAATGTAAGTATAAAAATAGGAACTGAAAACCCAGGCTTATGCCAAAGGTCAGTAGTTTTCTCCAAACAGTTTGGTCTTGTTGGTGGGTAATAAAGAAGCAATAGATATTTTGGAATATCACAATGAGATCATAAAGTTCAAAATTATGGTTATGTATTTCATCTTATCTTTAATTTCTATATTATAGTAAAAACATTATATTATAGATATTATATTCTCTTGATCATATTTACATGAATGATTGATACCCCTGTGCGTTTTGTTTGTTATCCCTCATTATGTTCTCGTAAGCTGTTTGTTCTGTTCTTGTTGCTGCCATTAACCTTGGTAGTGAGCATTTGTGTAAAACTCCTTCAGAATAAAAATGATGCATATTAGCAATGCTTCCAAGCCTGAGATACGGGTGATCTATTTATGTCTACTAAGGAAACATTTATACCTCAGCTTTAAATGGCTCATATTGGCCTGCTAAATTCAAGAATATTTGTACTACAAAATATATAATATTAAAAGTATTAAAAGTACAGGTTGTCTGGCAGAGTTTTTAATTCATATTATTTTGTCAGAGCTTAGGCTAATGATAGGTGATTATCTGACATAAACTATTTGACCATGTTGTTCACAAAGATGTGTTTGCTGGCCCTATTACAGCTAGCTTTTCTTTTGATGTAAGAACTAAGCACACATCCTAGACCTTTCATTTCCTTGCCTTCACACTGAAAGTGAGTCACTATTACTTCTAAGAATAAAACACCTCCTCTGATATTAAAGGTTCAAATGTTGATAAGCACATCAAATTTGCCAATATCTAGGGCCACAAGAGATAATTATTAGACATTTGGTCTCTCAGATGTGGAGCCAACTCTTAAAAAAAAAAGAAGTAAAGGCAATCTACACTCTAGCGAATAATCTGCATGGGTTGCTACATGAACATGCTTTGATCGTGAAGCTTAGTAATTGTTGAGCCATTGTGGATGCATATGTCTTCCTTGTCTGAAGCTTCATGTAGTGCCACCTAATCTTTAAAAAAAATAAATAAAATTAAAAACCCCAAACTGAAGATATGAAAATTCACAAGATTGAAGAGTTTAGAATTCTTACTTTGGCACATAGGAGAGCAAAGTCAGGAATTTCCAGGGCATAAAACATAAATAACATTAGGGAAAAGCAGACTTTCTGTTTTTGTTTTTGTGTGTTTTGTTTGTTTGTTTGTTTGTTTGTTTCTCTGTAGTACATCAGCTTAGAGGATCAGCTAGTATCCTAAAGCTGAAGAGAAAGAAGTTCCATTGGTCTCTAGCATTTCAATGAAGCTGCATTTACCGCAAAAGAAAAGAATGGAAGTGTGTGTGTGTGTGTGTGTGTGTGTGTGTGTGTGTGTGTGTGTGTGTTTGTTTGTGTATGTGTGTGTGTGTGCACGCACGCTTGTGGGGCTAGGCTTGGAAAAAGAAGCAAGAGACAGACGATCTATACTATTTATCAATCATACATTAAAAAACAAAAGATTTGACTTGCTGTGATCTGAATGCATTTTTCAAAATCCCTAAACTAATCTTTAGCCACCACCATTTTATATTTTTGGAGGACTTTAGGCAATGGGAGTGGAACCCTCATGGTTGGGACTAAGATGTCATAATCCAGCTAGAAGACTGTTCATTTTCTTGTCCTTTTCTAACAAAGGGCATGCCTTCTTTACTCGGGGGGATACAGCATTTTAGCTTCCATGTGCAGGCAGAAAGCAGCCCTCGGTAAACATTAAATCTTCCTGAATCTCCATCTTTTTCTGCCCAGTCTATAGAGCTGTGGAAAACATAAATTTCTATTGCTTGCAAGGTTGTCAATTCTCAAATGTTTTTATTAAAACTACACAAATAGACTACAACAGTATAAATCCTCCCTTACCTTCAACCAAATTACTTTACCAAAGACTGTCTATATTATATTTCATGTACATAGAATATACATAAATAAATATATATAATAAAATGCATACAAATGTAGATATCACTCTATTTTATTTGCATGTCTTTGTATTAATCCCTTCATCTGTGTCTGAGCTACAAAGTATTGTTAAAGTTTGATTCAGACGCCACAAAATTAGACATAAATACACTGTTCAAGATTTTTGAAAAAAGAACAATCTTAGCAACAGTCTTAGGATTAATATAGATTAATCTAGTATATTAATTCCCATTAAAGCTAGATATTTTATATTCTAAGCAACTTTATGACTTAGAGAATTTTGACCATTCAAACACAATTGATAAGACTTTTATCCAACTAGTCCAACTTTGTCATATATCAGACATTTATGGAAAGCCATGTGCCTGTTGGGAGTTTACATTGGTTGAAATGAGATCTTATAAGGATTCCTATTACAGAAAAACACTAGCTACATTTCACGTGTCAGGGATTTTTTTTAAGCCCACATATGCAAAGTTATAGCTGTTACTAGCTTGTAAACAAGGAATCCTATGGGAACATTCACAGCTTGGCATCTTTCTGTGTCTGTTGCATTTGATCTGAGATAGCAAAAGAAGTAAGCCATTCCCAGAAGACTGCCTAGACAAGCAGGCTTAGGGCTATTGTTTGTAACTGGTAGAGATTGTAAAATAATGCAAATGTATTTTTAACTTTTGGTGCCTTATAGAAGGCTGAGATGAAACTATGGCTCAAAATGATTTGGCCAAGAATATGAAAAGAAGGCCACATTTACATTAAAAATGTAATGAGTTTGAATCCAAGCTCCATCCTAAACTGTTTGGAATTCTGTGATACACTTTAATTGGGATGATATTCCTGATGCGATTCATGAAAAAAATGAAAAAAAAATGGCATTATTGGAATGACAAAAATGCTTACATGCTCCCCCCAAATAAATGAATGATAGTTAAAATGACAAAAATTCTATTGTACAAACATATAAGTAAAGCTCTAGTGTGTGATTTAAGTTTACTGTTAACACTTCAGGTTCTTTGTGATTAAGTAAAACATCTAATAGAGGTACACAGAAGAAATTCACTCAAAAGAAAATAGTTCAAATATGTTAGGCATGTAGGGTCATGTCTAAAACAGTCACATATATTATTTACTCAACCATGTATACTAAATCGCATGACCACTCAAGTTTATCTGCACTCTACCGGTTTGCCAAGTAAGTGTAGTGTGAAATATTTTATGCGCCTGGTCCTTTAAGTGACCCTTTGCTCTTTAGTGACAGTTGGCTCTTGGAAAGAGGAGAGGATATATAAAGCATGCAGAGGCTAACAGTCAAAAACAAGTAGCAAAAAAGAGTAAGACTGTGAGTAGTGAAAAAGGAGTTGGAGAGGAGGAGTAGCAGGCAGGAGTAGGGTCCACAGGCAGAAGAGTAGGCCAGAGCAGAAGAAAGAAGATAGAGTAGGACTAGGGGAAAGTACAGAATAGATTTTGAAGAGTGAAAATAGATAGTTGAAAGTGGAGTGGACTAGCATACCGCAAAGCTACTTGGTGCAGTTGAATCAAGAAAAGATGAGCTGAGCCAGAGAAGGTATTGTTAGGAAACAGATAAGAGAAGAACCCATGAAGAACCCACAAAGTAGATACAAACATTTATAGACAAAAGGGATTATAAAACAAAAAACAATGTTTTTTGTTTGTCTGTTTATTTTTACAAAAAGCTACAAGGAAGACTCATGAGCTTAGGTGAGTTTCCTGAGGTCACAAAGGTACTATATAGTGTGGCTAAATAGATCTCAAAGTCAGGGATGGAGACTAGATGCTAATCATGTACATATGGTACTCCTTTGCATATATTTAGCTTAAAAAGGCAACAGTATTTGTTAGAACAAATGGAGCCCCGTGTAATATTAATGTAACTAAAAGATATGATTCTTGCATTAAGGTGTCAAGTTCAGAGGAAAAAAAAACTAAATATTTTTAGTTTCTATGTGACTAATGGCTAAATTGTTACAGTACAGTCTACATATGTGTTCAAGATTATGCAAGAGAGATAGTAAGATGAATTAGTAAACATTATAATAACAGAAAAATACTCATTATTTACTGGCCCTTATTTCTATCCAGCCATCTATTTGTGCACCCATCTATTCATTCATTCATTCATTAATTCATTCATCTGCCTTCCTCTTTTTCTTCCTTCCATTTTGTATTTAAATAGTATGATAGTTATTTAATGTACCATGTAGCACAATTTTACAGATAGATAGGCCTAAATTCTAGTTCTAGTTTTATCACCATAGTAATTGAGTGATCTGGAGCATGTATGATTTTCTGGTTGAAGGCCTTAAAGCATAATTACCCAAAGTGAATTGGTAGGCTGTTGGTAGATTTCTAAGCAACACCCAACAAACAAAGCTTATCACTATTACTACTAATGCTTTTATGTGCCGGGCACTGAGTTATCCATATGTTCTAGATTTCAACAGATAAGGAAGGCAGAAGGCAGACATTTTTTTTTTTTTTTTTGCCCTGCAGGAGATTCCAGTGACTCAGTAGGTACATGGGTCAAGTAAACCAAATGTTAAATGGTTAATTCTTCTATGAATTAGAAATAGGTAAAGCACAAAACTATAAATCTAAAGAGACATTCTAAAGTGTCAGGGACTGATAAGTCGTTAGACTATCTACTTTATATCTCACTTAATTTTCACTGTGAGCATAAGTAGTAACTGTAATTACTTCTCACTGTCAAATAAGACAAGTAAGACTTAAGAATGTAGGTACTCTAAATATTCATGTTTATATCCATAGAATGGTACAGTTCTCAGCTCACATCAATGAATCTCCTCTTTGCTTTGAAGACTCTTATAGATAAAAACAATTGAATGGCAAGTGATCAAATTTAAATGGGACAGCACATAGCTCCTCGAGGAGAATACTTGATAGTTGCAGTTACCTATCCAGAGACTGCACAAGAAATGATAAACATTCAGTCATAGATGGAGATGGACTTGTAGTGCCCCACTGGGGGGAGCTAATGGCAGACATGGACTGTTAGGGGAGAAGAACTCATTGTTTCCAGTGATGGAGCTATTGACTAGTTACTCATGTCCCAGGAAATTGCTTCCTATCCAGCCAATATGAGTGATCCTGGTTTTCTCCAAAGGGTTACAGAAGAACAACAAAAAGAAACAAAAAGAAATGGAAGTAGGTTGGGGATTTGGTGATAGGAGATGGGGGACGATGAGGATAGGAGAAAGGTAGAAGGTAGTGAAATGGATTTGACCAGAATGTATTATATACACACGAAATTATCAATGAATAATTTAGTTAAATGTGTATTGCAAAAATAAGACAGAGTTATTTCTGTTGCATCATATACTTACAAAGGAAAACTAAAAACTTAATCTAAATTTTTCATAAGCTGAAAACCAAGCAAGAGATCATTTAAGCTCTCTTAAAAGATCAAAAGGAATTCCTAAAAATATAGCTAGTAGAAGGTACACAGTATGCAATAAGATGTGGTAATCATATAAACAATCAAAGTCTGCGGCTCAATTAGGAAAGCATGAGTGAGCCAAGGTAGTTATCCACCTTTACTTACTGAGTTTGCATTAAGTACCAGAGTCTTTTCTAGAGTCCTGCTTGTGTAGAATCTTGGCGGAAGGTAACCAAAGTACAACCTAACAACCAGATAAAATAAGAGGAATCTTATAAGTAAACCATAAAATGTAAGCAAAATATAAAACAAGATTACAGTGTATTAGAGGAATGGAAAATTTTCTAATCTAAATGGGTAGTCAGAGAAGGTGTGGTGTGTCTAAGAAGATGACATAGGAACATAGCTCTAACAGGAAGGAGGAAGAGACCATTGGGGAGTCAGGAGGAACACCTGCCTGTAGAAGACTCAATTGAAAGTGCAAAAGGAATTTATGAAAGACAAGTCTGAAGAGCATCATGGTCTTTGAAGTTATCAACACAAAATAGCTCATGGCTATGCCACAGCAGAACACTAATAATGGAGCTCAAGAGAGAGAGAAGAGAGAGAGAGAGAGAGAGAGATCAGGAGACTTAAGCTATGGTATCTGTTTCACAGAAAGGAACAGAGCAGAGAAGTGAAGTGAGCTTAAGAGTCTATTGATCAACATCTTAAAAATGGATAATACTGAGTATAAACCGAGAAGATAATTATATTGCAAATTTCTGAGCCATGGGAGGGGTGCGGATTCTAACCATGAGTGTGGTCGACTATGAACCTTGTCTTGTGCCTCAGTGCTGAAGATGGCATAGGAATGGAGAGACCAAGGCCAAACAGTGTATGTAGTTAATACAGAATTTTCAATTTGAGCTTTACAGAAACCAATGGCAAAGGGTTATCTGTGCCTCATGTGCTTGACTTTGTCCTATTGGAAATAATGGCAATAAAAGGGGATTGAAAATACAAGGGAATTGTTTAATGGTGCTTCAAGAGGAAGGTGAACCCTCTGAACTTTGAGGGAGTTATAGGGTTTGAGTCCATAAGAAGATAAAAGAGGGAAGAAAAATATCTAAGCTAGAAGATCAACAGTAGCAATAACAGAGGGTCAAAGGACTGGTACACTGGGAGCCAGAGGGGATGACTAAGGCAATGTAGACAAGAGAATGGCATGGAAAACACTTCATACAGTGTCTCTGTGGCCTTGGCAATAAAATCAGCATTCTTTTCATAACTAGTCAGTATAAAGAGAGATTGTAAATAGTATCACCTTCATACACAGAACTAAATTGAATAATTAGGATAAAGTATACCATATATGTTGGCACACAGTAAATTCTCATTAAATGTTGGTTGTGGTTCTAGCCTTGAGGGAGCTGAGAGAACATTGAGAGGTGGATCTCAGGCTTGTGGAATTTCATGGACAGAAATGTGGTTTAAAGTTCCATGATTTCAGGAGTCTGAATAGATTTTCTAAATCTAAATATTGATCTTTAACACATATATTCATTATTTAAAATAGTAAAGCTTAGAACATCTAGAATAATACCCGATATAATTCAAAAGCATAATTACTCCCAAAACCTGATCATTGGGAAGTTTGCAATCTAAAAGTAATTAATATGATGAATTCGCTAAATGTAGAGAACCACCTTTGAGGTAAACACATCAAACTTGCTAGAATGAAAATAAAAACAAGCATTTAATAGAGATGTTTGATGCAGCTGAGATACAGCTTATGTGTTGAGTGGACTCTGCTTTTGCAGGAGACACTGGTTTATTTTCTATAACTCACATGGGGCAGGTCACAACCTGTAACCTGTATCTCTGTAAATCTGACCCCTACAGGTACCTACTCATATATAATATATAGTTAAGCATGCACACGCTGCACACTCACTCACACACACACACACACACACACACACGCAGAGAGAGAGAGAGAGAGAGAGAGAGAGAGAGAGAGAGAGAGAGAGAGAGAGAGGAGAGAGAGATTTTAAAGAAATATTTGGTTAGTGATCATTTTTCTCACTAAAGCTTATCTTAAGAATATAGCATTTATCATCCCTTTGAGAAACCCAGGAAAAGGGAAGCATTATATTTTTAAAAGGATATTTACATTTCCAGAAGCCTACAATATAAATAGCATCCTATTGCATCTTTCGCAAAATTAGACAGCAACTTCCTGGTTGCTTTATTCATCTTAAATTCCTTTTCTTTGAAGTTTTGTGTGCTCAGTTAATCAAACAGTAGAGTTGTTTCTTCAAGTTTTCCATCTCAATAGTTATCAACATATTTTTTTTCTCTAAAACTCAGCCACAGTTATCGTGGAGTTTGGCTTTATGCATAAAAGATCACAGCACCCAGGTGTTTAAAATGTAATCATAGATTCTATTCTATTTGAAGCAACAGTGCTAAAATCTTATACTAAGAAATGAAAGTAAGGACTGATTTGATTTCATGGTAGCAGGTTTTACCCTCAACATTAAGAAATTTTATCAGAGGAGTATTGGAATATATCTAGAAAATTTGTGAAATGTTCTTTAGTTGAACTACTGAGGATATAAATAAATATCATGTCCCTCTATCATATAAAGAAGTAGATATCACTACCAAGCAATCTTCTTTTTCAGTTCTTAAAATACTGGGTATTCAGACTATGAGGTGTAGCTTAGCTGAAAGAGCACTTGCCTGGCATCCATGAATCTCCCAGTTGAATCCCAGCATAAAAAGGACTGCCATGGTTTTATTCCTGTAATCCCAGATCTAGTATCATTAAGAGTTTAGGATCATCCTAAATTAAATAATGACTTCAAGGCCAACCTAGACTACAATAAACCTTGTCTTAAACATACCTAATGTTCAAAAGTGTTGAGATGTGAATACAGTAGTGTCAATCAATTTCAGATGTATTTGCCATTTTATGAGTATGAATTGTGTATTGGTGCTTCATTTGCATGATCATATGTATATCTGGAGTGTACACAGAGAATAGATATCTGAAAAGAGTGTCTCAAAATTCCATGGAGGTGGAGTTTTGGATAGTTGTGAACTATCTTATGGTCAATAGGAACCAAATTCATATCTTCTACAAAAGCACAAGCAGTCTTAACAGTTGAGCCATCTCTTCAGCTCCATTAATCAAGTTTGAAGACAAATTTCATTAATTTGACTGATTCCTGGGGGAGCAAAAAAAATATTTGTTTCCCACATATATATGTTGTTGACAACCCATTCAGCTGAATGCTACCAGGTTTTTCACAGAAGCCTAAAACTTACTGTACTATCCATTAGTCTGAATGCATTAGATAAATATCTTAATTCCCAGATTATTAGAAAGAACACATTTCAAAGTAGCAAACAAATAAACCCAGGAATATTCTTAAAATATGCCTTAGTCAGGATTTCTATGCATACAAGCTCATGACCAAGAAGCAAGTTTTGGAGGAAAGGGTTTATTCAGCTTACTTCCATCTTGGTGTTTCATCACCAAAAGAAGTCAGGACTGGAACTCAAGTGGGTCAGGAAGCAGGAGCCGACACAGAGGCCATGGAGGGATGTTACTTACTGGCTTGCTCAGCTTGCTTTCTTATAGAACCCAAGACCACTAGCCCAGAGATGGCCCCATCTAAAATGGGCTTGGTCCCCCCAACCCTTGGTCACTAATTGAGAAAATGCTTTACAGCTGGGTCTCATGAAGGCATTTCCACAACTGAGGCTCCTTTCTCTGTGATAACTCCAGCTTGTGTCAAGTTGACACAAAACACTAGCCAGTAAAAAAATATAAAGGTGAAATGCAAAAATTCTGGCTATTATATTAACAAATAAAGTTTAAGTTAGTAACTACTATGTTTCAACTTGCGATCAGAATGACAGTTAGCTAGTACAGTGGGTATTGAATGCTTAGCCCTTTTAAGAATCTGCTTTTCTTCATTCTGGTAAGGGCAGCTGGTTTTGCTATTGGGATATATTCTTCTAATTTCCTATTTTCATTTTATTTTCTGTTTTTATCTGTAGGGTGATGTTAGGGTGATATGTGACTGGACAGTAGAGAGTGGGACGGGGACAAAGTTTTTGTAAGGTGGGAAGGAGGGAATCAAGGTGGAGTCTACCAGAGGAAGATGGGTCAGATTTAGGTGAACTAGATGGATTTTACCTTGTCTGGGTGGGTGGTTTATATCTTTATCAATTGGCAGTGAATTTATTGTGTGGATGAATTGTAGATTGAGAATTTAACATGTAAATCTATTTTACATCTATTGCTAAATTACAAGTTTCTGGAACTTTGATTTCACTGGGCTAAAGAGGACAGTGTGTGAAAGAAATGGCTGAGAAGCAGTTGGAGTGTGCAGATCTGGTTCTGTTGCTTGCTCCGGAGTGAGAATACACAGGCCTGCTGAATGGATGTGTGCGTGCGTGCGTGCGTGCGTGCGTGCGTGCGTGCGTGCGTGCGTGTGTGTGTGTGTGTGTGTTAGGTATGTAACTACCACCTAGGGGACTGCAGAGAAAGGACAGCTAAAAGTAGACAGCTGGGAAAGGGTGGCTTGCGGACCGAGTGGCAGAGTAGCAGTGGGAATGAGTGGATCTGGCTCGCGGTAACTGATAGCAAACAATCACCATTAGTTTTTACCGCAACAATTGTCACATTAGAAGAAGGAAGACTGGATACTCAAGACCAGGTTATTGAGTATTTTGGCTGGCACAGGACCAGTGTGACTTAGGGACGTGACAAAAACGTTGTAGACATCTAGTTTGCCACTTTGGAAATAAAACACTAGTAATGACATTGGTAAAATAGAATACAAATACGTTGCATGGTTGTTGTAGGAAATACACAACAGATTCATGAGGAAAGATTACTACAGAGATGCTTAGGTAACACAGGTGTGCTCACTAGTATAGATGGCCATGGCAAAGTATAACAAGAAAACTTCATTCCAAGTTTAAAAGGAATCGATGAACTCAATTATAAGTAACTTACCTAGTATATACAAAGTACTTAGAAATTGATTTTATCATGGAATTGTGGTGTGCACCTTTGAATACCAGCACTGGGAATGACAGACAAGTTTGAGGGTTTGAGGTCATCCGGGTCCACCCAGCCTCATCCAAGCTAGCTAGGGTTACATTGTGAGGCTTTGTGAAAAAAAAAAAAAAAAAAAAAAAAGAAAGAGATGAGTTATTTTAGAAATGATGGCAGACACATTTTTACCAATCATGGGCCCTTTAGTTTTGTCATGAACAGAGTAAAAATGTTTGCTATAAAACAATAGATTGGGTTAATTTAATGTCTTCTCAGGATTCCCAAAGGAATCAGGAAGCTATTTGACAGCTACAGATCTGTTAACTTTGTCTTTCTGAAAACGGAGCAATCTGTTGATGTGCCAGGCAAGAGCTGCTGGAGCACCCGCTTTGTAACGTGGTGAGCATGCTGGGGGAACCGTTCCTTATGTATACTGTCAAGGCTGCTTTTCTTTCTCTTTTGTAAGATATCCCACCTTCCTGAAGCATGTTTACCTGCATATTGTGTGGTGTTTCAATGACAGAAGAAACACAGTTTCTTTCCCACTATTCTAAGTAATGTTAAACAACACTGACACAGAAATAACTGGTACAGAATCAGAGGTAATGAGGGAACAAAAATCACTCACTGAGTTAGTTTCAGGACTCTGCTTAAGCCTCACACAGATTTAAATGCCCCAACAGCTTGCAAATGGGCCACTCAAGTATTCACAAGCAGAAGTTTCTGGAGGCGCGTTAGTCCTAAGGTCCATAGAATGTGACTTTTTATGTTTATCGTTCCTGTTACATTCTGCCCAGTGCTGAATCATGCACTCTGTGATACATGTCTGCTAAATGATGTCTGTTGAAGCCCAGTCAGGCCAGATTGGAATTAGAATAAGAGCCTTGAAGTTGAGCCTGCCTCAAAATCACATTCATCTCTTCTCAGTAAGAGTGGCTGCTGACTCTCGATGACCGTCTTATTTTGGGAGTGTTTGTTCTTCGTCTGTAAACCAAGAGGACCAGCAGTTATGAACAACACACCCACACCAGTAAAACTAGCAAGGGGAATGTATGTAAAATGCTTTAGTGTAAGGGTTGTGGGTTTTATCAAGAGAATAGAAATTACTTACCCAGACTAGCCTTATAGTTTTGGTGGCTTGTAGGGGCTGTGTACTGGAGGGGTGCCAGAAAGAGAACTAACAGAACAGTACTAACCTCTCACAAACCAGTCTGACTTTCAGGCTTTACTGAAGGTATATTAAAACTGGCGAATATTTCTCGGCTCTCATTAATATAAAAAGCATAGAGATGCCTTTTAAAAATTATTATCATTTATGAACAATAGGTGGTGTGAGATGAGACTAGGTAGACTAGGATGACCTCAAACCCTCAAACTTGTCTGTCATTCCCATATTATGAACAACAGGTGATGCAGCATAGCAGCAAAATAAATGCATGTGCAGATTATTATATCAACAGTGGAAGTTCATCTAAGAACAACTGTTTATTATTAGAATACCAAGTTCACATGCTTTATAATCAAGTGAAGCTCATTTCCAAACCATGAATGTTCTTTAGAGTTTATATTTATATATTTATTTATCTCTTTATCTATCATCTATCTATCTATCTATCTATCTATCTATCTATCTATCTATCTATTTTTGTGTCTCTTAGAGTAAGGAAATGCATGAGAAGCGCCTGAACTCTCTCAGGTGTTTTCTCTGAACATGCACAGCTGTCTGTCTCACAAAACTCGCTCAAATACATTTCCATTACTAAATAAATTACATCCATTCTAATTAAAGAAATGTAGACACTCCTACTCAGAGGGGAGTGAAGTGCTCTGAGGAGTTGCAGCTTCCATGGTAACCTGCCAGGGACAATCTAATTGATTCATATGGTCCCTTCGGCCACTTATTGATTCTAGGCTGACAAGTCTTGATAACTGCCCGTCATTTCACAGAGCTATTTATAGGCCAAGTCCAGCAGAGACAAATAGATGGCGAGAGGAGGTCTCACAGACACTACTTCTGTACCAAATAATCATAAAATGCAAGGGTTTTCTTGTCAATTAATTATCAACCAGAATAGTTGTTAAATTACATAGAAAAGAAGTAGACAATTAAAAAAATAATTTCAATTATTCAAGTCACATACATTTTCATGGGAATAATCAACTAAAGAAAAATAAATAAAAAGAATGAAGCCCTGAAAAATTAAGTTCAGTATCAAGGGCACCACATCATTGTTCAAGACTTATTTATCATTCTTCTTTAGTCCTGTGAG
Organism: Rattus rattus; assembly: GCF_011064425.1. NCBI lineage: Eukaryota > Metazoa > Chordata > Mammalia > Rodentia > Muridae > Rattus > Rattus rattus. The sequence goes on along the minus strand of NC_046164.1, from coordinate 56,999,781 downwards.
CTTGCACCCAAATTTATCATACCGTGTGTCAGATTGATCACAAGTAAGGAGGAAATGATAACCAATACTACACAGACATAAAAGATTTTGTCGACAGTACAAAGATTAATGCTATTGTCATTTCTCATGCCCCTAACTACTTGTTTCTACTATCCTTGTCCCAGCTGTGGAGATCAAGAAAGGAATGTGAGTTTATTTCTATGAACAAGAACACTAACTTGTATTGCTTCATGTTCCCGATATTCCATCTGTTGAGTTTTGTCAGTAGCTCTGAAATTAAACAGTTATCCTTTCCCTGGAATATGGATGCTGTGGTGGTGAGGGTGGATGCTTGCTCTTTAGACTAGATGTCATGTGCACAGAAAGGATTGCCTCAAAGTCCTGATTATATCAGCTTGTTCAAACAACTTGATTTCAGGTATTTCATGGACATTAACTGTTTCCCTTCCTTGCTGCTTTAGTTGTACTTAGTAGTCTTCTGTCTTAGAAGCCAGACTCTCGTATGACTCAATCATGAGGCAATTTGATTTCGGGGCAAACCCATTAGAAGAATATTCAGTTGAGGTCTTTGAATACATTTTGCTTTTGAAAACTGTACAAAATACAAATACAGAGGCAGATGCTCACAGCCAACCATTGGGCTGAGCACAGGGACCCCAATGGAGCAGTTAGAGAAAAGACTGAAGGAGCTGAAGGGGTTCAGCTTCAGAAATATGACAAATTAAAAGGCCATTCTTCATTGTAACTAATGTGTAGTACTTTGTCATAGCATTCCTTAGCTACAGGACATACTGGCAAGTTAATATGTCTTTCTTCAAGCACTTTATGGTTTAGTGAGGACAGAGCTAAGCAATAACAGAGAACATAGATTGTAAGTTCTATTGAGAAGAAACAAAGTGCTATGGAGCAAGTAACCAGAATGACATGTTGGTTAAAAGCTTAAAAAAATAGCAAGAACAAATTAGAGGAGGTAGAGAATAAGGACTATGGAAAAATACTTCAAAGGACTGAAAGTAAATTGTGAAGGACCCTGATCTTTTGCAAAAGGGATTCAGCCATATTTGCTGATTCTTTTATAGATTTATTGACTATAGTATTAGAAGATTAGCCTCTGATTTCAATAGACTGAATTCAAATACATAATGATTGTATTCCATCTCTAGCTCCCACTACCCTCTCATTATCATAACAAGCAAATTGTTTAAATAACAGGAATGATATTCTAGCCTTGAGCTTCTCAAAATCCTTGGAGACTTAGCATATGACTGTCAAATGAGTGAATTAGCATATAAATAAGCACATCATTTCAAAAGTAAATGTTTTACCTAAAAAGTTTGTTTTGGTCTAGCCTATGTGCCTACTTCTCATATCTATTTATCTTACTCTGCCTTGCCTCAATCTTAGTCACTCAGATATCTTGCTTGTAAGAGGATTTAAACACACTTCTAGGACAAGGACTTTTACCTCTTCCTTTTGTTCAGAAAAATACCCTTCCTATCAGGCCTTTTTCATATCTATATCTTTATTTTTCATGCCTTACATGAAGCACCACTTCCTTGCATGGGCCTTTCCTAATTTACCTACCTAAAAGCAATGCTCTTTTTCATGATATAATCTACTATACAACTATAAATTTTAATTGGAATTATCCTGTATTGAATTATTTCTACCCCCATGTCTTCCCTTCCCGCACCCTTTCTCTCTCCTGTCTCTCTGCATGTGTGTATGTCTACATGTGAGAGCATGTGCTCTCTCTCTCTGCATGTGAGTGTGCATGTGTGCATGAGTGTGTGTGTGTGTGTGTGTGTGTGTGTGTGTGTGTGTGTGTGTGTGTGTGTGTGTGTGTGGAGCACATGCACACATCTGTGGACCACCTCTCCTCACCCTAGTACTGATGTTACTAATATGTGAGGCCCTACCTGGCACTTTATGTACATTTTGGACATGTGAACTTAGGTCTTAAACTTGTTCAGCAATCACTCTTAGCCACTGAACTGCCTCCCTAGCCCTCATATTTCTTGTCATTTCAAATATTCATTTTTATATTTTAAAGTAAATTATAATTATATGATTTTCTCTCTTGCCTAACCTTCATCCAATCCTCCCGCACATTGCCTTCCCCACTTTATCCCTCTCAAATTCATGCCCTTTGTTTCTTCAGTGGTTGTTACTAATATACTGTTAGACTCAGGGCTTTTCCCTCACCAGTTCTCTCTTCTTTCACGCTAAAGTTTGAACTCTGTGGCACTAGGTGCTTTCATTTTCAATACATGACAGTGAATAGTGACATTGTTATAAACCAATTGCCAAAAGAGAAGAACAATGTAAACTCATGGTTTAATAGTAGGAAGATCAAAATATGGATGCTTCAATCCTTCTTAAAAGGGAGAACAAAATACTAACAGGAGGAAATACAGAGACAAAGAGTGCAGCAGGGACTGAAGAAAAGGTCATCCAAAGACTGCCCCACCTGGGAATCCATCCCATATGCAGCCACCAAACCCAGTATATATCCTTGATGCCAAAAAGTAGTTGCTGACAGGAGCAAGATATGGATGTCTCTTGAGAGGCTCTGCCAGAGCCCTACTGATATAGATGAGGATGGTTGTAGCTAACCATTGGACTAAACAAGGAAACCCCAATGGAGGAATAAGAGAAAAGACTGAAGGAGCTTTAGGGGTTTGCAACCCCATAGGAAGAACAACAATCTCGACCAACCAGACCTCACCAGATCTCCCAGGGACTAAACCACCAACCAAAAAGTACACATGGAGAAACCCATGATTCTAGTCACATATGTAGTAGAGGATGGAATTGTCCAGCATCAACAGGAGGAAAAACCCTTGGTCCTGTGAGGACTCGTTTCTCTTATGTAGGGTAATGCCAGGGCATTGATTTTGGAGTTGGGTGGGTGAAAGTGGGAGCATCCTCATAGAAGCAGGGGAACGGGGTATGGGAGAGGGAGGAAAGGAGATAACATTTGAAATGTAAATACATAAAATATCCAAGAAAAAATAGTAAAAGAAGCAAAGGAAACATTGCATGTGGCTATGGAATAGCATACTATACTATTTGCCATCAAGATGACACGAGAGTTCCTGGGAGTTCACAAATCACAATAAATCCAAAGGAGAGCATTGATGCAGAAGATTTGCCAAGTGGCATTGCCAACAGAGTCTGAGCAAGGCTCTTAGCTGGAGAACATCTCTGTGAATCATAGATACCAGTATTGGAAAGGTCCTCTACCTTACAAAGAGAGAGTCTGAGAAGTAAATAGGATTTCCATTTTCAGTAACTGAGTTCCCTTGGGAGAAGGTTGAGAGGGAAGATACCAGCCAAATATCATTAATTCTATATATTTGCAACACAATTTACACTGATGTACTGGGATATGCTCGGAACTAGGAGAAGTATTTTGGCTTCCCCCGAAGATGAGCCCCTACTGTGTCTTCTATGCTTAATGAAGTATGGTTCCCTGAAACTTCATAGATAACTCCCTGCGGTGTTGAAAGATATTTCTGGGAATAACTGGTAGTGTAGAAAATCATCATCCCAGAATGGTGAAGGTACAACTGCTTTTAATTATAGTCAAGTCAAATGTTATTTACAATTTTAGGACACAGATATGCTTATTTCTGTATTTTTATCCTAACATATTATAATTGGCATAGATAGCGGGTTTCAGTATGGCATCTTCTCACATTCATGTCATGTACTTTGTTCTCATTTCCCCCATTGTTCTTGCTTGTTCCTTCTTTCCTCTCTTAAAACTATGCCTCTTTCCCTCAAACAGTCATAGATATGAAAAAATTATGAAATATTTTATTCTAAGTTTAAATATTAACAGTAGCACTTCCATCTAATTTTATAAAATGATATAATTTCATTTTATAGAGTTAAATAAAACTCCTATGCTCTACACGCACCACATTTGTTTATCCATCTGTCTGTTGCTGTGTACCTAGGCTGACTGTGAATAGTATAGGGCCCAAAGAAGGAGACTCAAATTTAAATGGGTTTGGGGCTGCAAATGCAAAAAAGAGAAGGTTCTTTCACAGGTTTGTGTCAGGCATCCATGGCAGAACTCTATAAGCTTGTCAGAGAAGGCACTGTGGTATCTTATGATGCAGAAGAAATGGGGCCTCCTGCAGGAGGTGGATAGAAATTCAGCAAAGAATTTCATCTGGAAAGAACCCAGATATTCCTCAAGAGAGGGATGGATATAGAAAATGGATATAGAAATTGACACAATGGAGTACTACTCAGCTATTAAAAACACTGACTTCATGAAATTCATGGGCAAATGGTTGGAACTCGAATATGTCATCCTGAGTGAGTTAACCCAGTCACAAACACACACACACACACACACACACACACACACACACACACACACACACGGTATGTACTCACTGTTAAGTGGTTATTAGCCCAAAAGCCTAGATTACCCAAGGCACAATACATAGACCACGTGAAGCTCAAAAAGAAGGACGACCAAATTGTGGATGCTTCAGACCTTCTTAGAAGGGGGAACAAAAATACTAATAGGAGGAAATGCAGAAGGAAAACTCAAAACAGAAACTGAAGAAAAAGCCATTCAGAGACTGCCCCACCTGGGGATCCAACCCATATACATACAGCCACCAAACCCAGACGATATTGCTGATGCCAAGAAGTGCATGCTGACAGGAGCCTGATATAGCTGCCTCCTGAGAGGCTCTGCTAGAGCATGACAAATACAGAGGGGAATTCTTGCAGCAAACCTTTGAAATAAGAATGGGGTCCCTATTGGAGGAGTTAAAGAAAGGATTGAGGAATCTGAAGGGGTTCACAACCCCATAAGAACAACAATCCAACGAACCAGAGTTCCCAGGGACTAAAACACCATCCAAAGACAACACATGGACAGAGCCATGGCTCCAACTGCATATGTAGTAGAAAATGGCCTTGTTTGGCACCAATGGGAGGAGAAGCCCTTCCCCGCAGTGCAAGGGAATGCAGGGCAGGGAGACCAGAAGGGGTGGGTTGAGTGTGTGAGGGAACACCTTCATACAAGGGGGAGGAGACTTGGGATAGAGGGTTTATCAATGGGAAACCAGGAAAGGGGATAACATTTGAAATGTAAACTTTAAAAATCCAATAAAAAAGAAAAAATAAGATTAACAAAGAAAGAAAGAAAGAAAGAAAGAAAGAAAAGAAAAGAAAAGAAAAGAAAAGAAAAGAAAGCAAAAAATGTTCCACACAGCACCTGAGGCTCTTGGAGGGTCTCTGCCTTATAGAAAATGAACATCAGGATAAAAATCAGGAAAATCAATAGATCCAGAGTCAAATTTTCCCTTTCCTCTGGGATGACCTCAAGTAATTTCCTTTATTTCATTCAAACTCATTTGTTTTTCATGTCCAGAATTGAACAATAAAAGGAACTATATAAGGTTTATGAAGAGTAATAGTATTAAAGTCTACAGTATCTGGGTTGGTTTTAGCCAAATATGTTATGTAAGTTTTATGTTTCACTGTTATTTTCATTGTCATCACTGTCTTCAAGATAGTAGTAGATTATTGCTAAAAAGCATAGGGAACTAAATAAGACAAGGTACATGATGGAAACTTTCTTAGGGTTTCTATTGCTGCTATGAAATACCATGACCCAAAAGCAAGTTATGAAGGAAAGGGTTTGCTTGGCTTATACTTCCATATTGTTATTTATTATCACAGGAAGTTAGGACAAGGAACTCAAGGCAGGAATATGAAGGCAAGAGTGATGCAGCGGCCTTGGAGGTGTGCTTCTAACTGCCATACTCTCCGAGTCCTGCTCAGTCTGCTTTCTTCCCAGGACCACCAGTGCCAAGATGCCATCAAGCACAATTGACTAGGCACTTCTTTATCAACCACCTATTAAGAAAATGCCTTACAACTTGATATCTGGAGACATCTTCTCAATTGACTTTCTCTCCTTTCAGATAACTCTAACTTGTCAAAAGTTGACGTAAGATGAATACTAGCCAGCACAGAAATATAACATATCAGAAACCATAGAATTTATTGTCAATATGATGGATACGATGACATCATCTCACATGAAACTAAACAATCAAGTCTAGCTTCCTAATAAGGCTGCTGACTAGGTCAAAACTAACTCATAAAAGGGATTGATCATATACAACTTTTGGGTCCGAATTACCTAACACTCATCAACCAAGAAAAAATATTACTCTCCTCTTTTTAATACTGTGCTTTTGTGTGCAATAGATAACATAAATTTAGGAGAATGGTTTTTTAATAGCCAATATTCTGGAAGCAATAAAGAAGTTGACTATTACTTTTCAGAACCTGGTGGTTTATATAATTGCAGTTTTCATCAAGTTCTTTTTTTCCCCTTCTTAAAGTAAATTAGCGGATCTCTCAAACAGTAATAGGAAACAGGACTACTACAAAAGCAATCGTTTCTTCCCAAGTAAATAAAAAAGAAAGTTGTTCTAGCAGTACCTAAAGAAAAGACCCCCTTTCTGCCATGAATCCTGACCAGAAAATATGCCTGCAACCTGAGCTACTACTTGTCTGGTAGCTGCTGTTTACAACATTCCATCCAGCCGTGATGAGAATTTATGAAATACCATCATACAGGGAGAACAATTAAGGAATATGCTTTCCATATTCTTTATATCTCCTCATAGCACATGAAGTAAGTTCTCCCCTGATGAGCTAAAGCTCAACAAAGAAACTCATTAATTTGCTCCTTAATTGATAAATATTTGTAAGCATTCCTATTAGCCACACACTGTGTTAGGCAAAGCTGAGGCTGGAATGAAGGAGGAACAATCAAGTCAAAAACTTCACGAATCCTGTTTTCTAGAAGCTTCAACATGAACTGATCCATGGCACTTTTCTCTCAAGTGAGAGAAGGGAGAAAATGTCTCTCCAGAGTTTTCAATGTGAAACGTTATATAAGATGGCTTTGTGTCTTTGGGAAGACCACTGATTTCTGACAGATGTACCAGGTAGCCAGACTTTTACATAGATGTCCATATGTTCTCACTCTCTTAAGGAAGGAATCCCCCAACATTCCTTCGTATACAGCATTTAGGTCATTGCTGCACACAATCCTTCCCCAATTTGACTCTAAACTCCAGTCTTAAACTGTAGGCTTTATTGACACATAACTGAATATTGGCACATTGAAAAACATTTTCACACTAAAATTTCTAAAGAAGGGGTTGGGGATTTAGCTCAGTGGTAGAGCACTTGCCTAGGAAGCGCAAGGCCCTGGGTTCGTTCCCCAGCTCTGAAAAAAAGAAAAGAAAAAAAAATTTTCTAAAGAAGCAATTACCAGAATGATTCAAAATTAAACAATTAATGGATCAATATGTTGCCCAAGTCACATTTCATTACATTACTGTAGCCCTGGTCTGAACACACACTGAATCCTTTGAACTCCGCATACTGTCAGGGCATATAACACCAGGTACACTGCCTGAATCATCTCAGCTCAGATCCACGATTCAGAACCAAGATCATCCACTTGTGGTGGCTTGAATTATTATGTTTTTATTTACATATGTCATGCTAAGAATGTTGCCCCATAGACTCAAATGTTTAACCCTGATCTCTAGCTGGTGGTGGCCCTCTTTAGATATGTTTAGGGGATGTGGCCTTGTGTGATGTTTCAAAGCCCTACATTATTCTCAGTTTCCCCCCCTGCTTCCTGTATAAGTTGAAGCAGTGAGCTACCAGCTCTCCACAATCAGATTTCAGCTCCAGCTGTCATTTCTGCAGCGTGATGCCATGCCATCGCTGCTCTCTAATACTCTATACTGTAAACTCAATTAAACCCTTCTTTCTAGAAGGTGCTTTAACTATTGTGATTTATCACAATGACAGAAAGTAAACTGAGGCAACATACAGTTTCTATCTTGTTGGAAAATTGACAGTGGCAACGTAGAAAATCAAGAGGTTATATTTTACTTTCCAACATTCCACAGTGTGCACATAGCAAATCAGTCTAAGTTTGGGTTGCATGGTCTTATAATGTTAGCTCTTAAAAATTACAATTTCAGTTGCTGACCCAAGTTTTAAATCAACAACAAAAAATTTAAATGAAATTTGGCTTGAGAATAAGACAGAATTTCAAAGTTTCAGAAGTATTCTGAACATTCTTCTGCCAGTCTATATTAGGGTTTGTATGAAGCCACAGGCAGAACACTGACAGTTGCAAATTAAAAACTTTGTCAACTCATAAGGCAACTGCATGTGATCTATATGCCACAGTACTAAAGATTAACTTTCTATATGAAATTAAATATGGATAGCCATATCCTTAATATGTAAATATGCTTTTATTTCTAATAAACTCTCAACTGCATACCTACCTACAACATATCATGATTATTAGTTTTTTGCATATCTATTTTATGTGATTATATATGTAAGTTCATGTGTAAATTTAATTGAACATAAAAGGGTCATAATTGGATAAAAGTTAAGAAATCCTTGCCTAAATGTTATATTTTCACATATTAGATAATCTACTTGAAAAGAAACGGTAACATTTTTGTATGAGAAAGAAGAGGTAAAAGCAAAAACTGTATGTTGATGTATGATCCTGACTGTGAGTTAATTTCATGCTAGGACAACAACAACTATATTTAATAATGGTATGTAGGGGAGCTAAGGAAAGAATATTAATTGGTGGTATTGTTTTGGGAAGTCATTTATGGACAGCTTATCAGGAATTAAATAATTAGTATTAGGTTTCATGTTTTCTGTATCACTAGGCCAAAAATGGATTCATATGGAAATGTCACTCAATAGCTAAGAAAAATAAGGAGCAATGATCAATGTGACATTTCAAAAAAGAGACCTATTTCTTTGGTTCAATGTCAAAGTTTCTGTTCAACATGCTATTATATTTCACAATAGGTTTCAGGTGAACTTAATTGCTTTCTAAATTCTTCTGTCGAAGTTTCTTTTTTAATTATTATAATTCTTTAATCTTTTTTAGAGTTCAGTCATTATCCACCTCCCAGTCCACCATCCAACAGTTCCCCATCCTATTCCTCCAACCCTATCTCCAAGATGTCCCCTATGCCACTCCTTGGTCTTCCCCACTTCTTGGAGCCTCAGCTCTGTCAGGGTTATGTGCGTCTTCTCCCACTGAGGCCAGAAAAGCCAGTCCTCTGCTGTATATGTGTTGGGGGCCTCATATCAGCTGGTGTATGCTGCCTGATTGGTGGCCCGGTGTCTGAAAGATCCTAGAGGTCCAGGTTAGTTGAGACTGCTGGTCTCCTATGGGGTTGCCCTCCTGAGCTTTTTCCAGCTTTTCCACAATTCAACTATAGGGATCCCTGGCTTCTGTCCACTTGTTGAGTTTAAGTATCTATGTATGTCTCTTTCAGCTGCTTATTGGGCCTCTTGAAAGACAGTCATGCTAGGCCCCTGTCTGTAAGGACACCATAGCAACAGTAAGAACATCAGGCTTTGGAGCCTCCTCTTGAGCTGGAACACAATTGACCAGTCACTGGACCTTCTCTCCCACAGTCTCTTCTCCATTTTTGTCCCTGCAGCTCTTTTAGACAAGGAAAATTCTGGATCAGAGATTTTGACTGTGGGATGGTAACCACGTTCCTTCACTTGATGTCCTATTTTTCGACTGGACATGTACTCTACAAGTTCCCTTTGCCAACTGTAGGACATTTCCTCTAAGGTCCCTGTCATCTAAGTCCTGAGAGTCTCTCAACTCTCAGGTCTCTGGTACATTCTAGAAGGTCCCCCAACTTCCTATCTCTGGAGGTTGCCTGTTTCCATTCTTTCTGCTGGCCTTTAGGGCTTCACTTCTGTTCCACCCCTGCCAATAACTAATCATGTTCCTCTTTTACCCTGCCTGTCCCCTCTCCTACACAGGTCCCTCCTTCCCTCTGCCCTCCATGATTTCTTTCTTCTTCCTTCCAAGTGGGATTGAGGCATCCTCACTTGGGCCATTTGGTTTGTTAACCTTGAGTTCTGTGGACTTTATCCTGGCTATTCTGTACTACTTGGTTACTATTCTCAGAATATGTTAGCTTCAATTTATGAAGCATGGTGATCTAATACACAAATAATATACCATCAAAAAAGAAAACTCAGAAATTGCAGTTTCAGAACATATCCATTATGGAAAGAAGAGAGCAACTCTCATGTTCTTGGTGTATAAGGTAAGACAAAGCATTGTGGGAGTGGGAGATTTTCAGGGTAAAAACTAGAAAACCATTTTTAGAAATCAAAACAATTGGTCATATTACATTTATCCTCTCATACCTGATGCACTAATTAAATAAATTAGAGTTTACTAAATGTATATCATTCAGTGACTGGCCTGATGGGGAGCAAAAATTGGAATCCATGTGCAGAAAAATGTTAACAGACAAAAAATAAACAAGCATGAAGTTGGGTAGGGTGGAGGATAGATCTGGAAGAAGTTAGAAGTTCAAAAGGCAGAGCAAATAGAATCAGGATATATTATTTGTTTCAAATTCTTAAATAATTAAAAATCTTAGAAGAGCTCATGAAGTCTCCAGTCCTATCACAGAATCTATTAGTTATTGTTGGGAGATAGGAGAGGGTGGTAAGGAGAGGGAGAGTCATTGAGTCAGTTTTCTTTAGGAATGCAGTCTTGGAGAGGCTACCTGAGGTCCAGTAGATTTTCCCGCATTCATAGTACATGTAGGCAGAGATTAATGAACATAGTGGTTATTTTCTTTAACAATAGAGAAAATGGAATTTGCCAGCAAAAGAAATAGTGGGGATAGAGGATGATTTGGATGGGGGGATATGAGGGGTGGATTTGATCAGAAACATATTACATGCATATGTAAATATTAAATTTAAAAGCAGCTGAATCTATGGCTTAGGGAACAAGATAGGCTAGAAAAAATTTAAGAGGCAGAATACTAAACCCTATATTATGCAAAGATCTCTCATAGAAATGGCTGCATAAATACAATCTGAACAATGGCATTGTTGATACACATGCTAATTAGTAGATGGAAAAGCTCATGGTGTTATACACTGGGACTAAAAGCTTCAAATAACTAATGAATGACAAGAGAGGAAAGTTAGCCTTTGCTAAGGATTCCCCAAAACAAAGTGCTTAGCCCCAAACTAAATAGACACAGTAACAAAAATAAATTCAGCAGTTGTATTACTATACATATGTACTAATACATATGTATTCATGTAAACACATGTAACAGTAATGATCAGGGAAGAAAAGGCTTTCAATTTGAAAGTGAGTAGTGTGTTAGGAGTTGCTACAAAGATACTTTGAGGGACAAGACAGGAAAGGAAAAAGGGAATATAATTTAATTATATTTTAATTAAAATGTATAAAATAATCTAATTTCTAAGAGATTAATAAAAGAGTATCATAGTAATACTGGGAGTACAGTAGCATTGAATACCTTGTTTACAGAAACTACTTACTGTGTGATAAGACTCTTATAATTTATATTTTATTTCACAAAATTGAGAGCAGAATAGTAGGTATCAGACCATTGGAGAAGACAGCATGGACCTGTTATACTATTTTACAGCAGGGTGCTTACAGATTGCAGAAAATTACGATCAATTTCAAAAGTTAAAAGAAGGACTTTGAAAGTTTGCTGGATATTAAAATAAGTGCATGAAGAGCTATGCACACTTAGCCTGATTTGAATGACAGCAATGCAAACAGATAGCACAGTACTGCTAATATTGACCAGAGGTCCATAAGACGTGGACCAGCTAGATTTGCATTACATTTTTCTATTCCTAAACCCTTCATCTATTGTAAGTGATGTAGGGGTTCAACTGGGTAGTTTGACAGAGATATCTTTTATCTCTAGGGTAGGATGAGGTAATTTATTATCAAATTTTCAGTAGTGAAACAGTGAGAGAAAGTTGGAGGCTTAAGTTGCATTCAAGAGAAAGTCTAGGAAAACCTCACTTTACTGTAATAGCTATAGGTAAGTAAATAGTATCCATAGTATTTTCGTTTAAATGTATTTATCATCTAATGACATATTATTATTACAAACAGAACACACATGCTAAAATATAACAAAATGGATATAGCATTTCAATATAACATCATTCAAAAGATGTATAAGTATTTCACTCTCTGATTATAACTCAAAGTCTTTGGATATTTGATAAGGTAATTTGTGTGAGAATATTCTTCATTGAATCAATACATTCTTTCCTACTCCCAAAACATTGTATCTTTTAGCATTCATCCTCCTTTTCTGCCTAGTGTTTGAAACTTCTCTTTAAAGATATATATCCTCATTATTAACTATCCTCAAATTATCATGTATATTTCCTGACGGGTTTCATTCATGGTACTGTATTCATAGTTCATCTGCTCTGTAGGAGCTGTCAAATTTTCCTTCTCAGTGTAAAATAAAAGCCCAATGGAGAGGCACGCAGACACAGAAACACACACACACACACACACACACACACACACACACACACACAAACACATATTACATTTTGATTTACGTGGACATTTATTTTCATTTCTCTTGATACATATCTAGGTTATAATCTTAGTGATGCTGCAATTTCTGGGCTCCAACTCGCAGTGCAGAAGATTCCACATTTGCTGTATCCTTGTCAATATCTACTACTGATTAGAACTTATTTTATCCATTCTCATGGAATTGATGAGGCCAGGTTTTGTTCTTTGTTTTTATAATGCCTAGTAATGCTGAACCACATTCTGCATGCATTAATTGGTTATTTCTTGATCAAGACTTTCACATCTGTCTCTACATCTATTTCAATTCTTGTCCTTTTTTTAAAAAGTTGATTTGTTTGAATTTCTATGCACAATATGTGCTATTCATGTCTCTAGAGAATATTTAGATGATACTGTGCTCCATGTGCTTTATAATCTTTAATACTTAACAGTAATCCATGAAATTATTAACTTTACTGCCACTATTCAGAGCAAGCGAGGTGCAATAATTCATTGAGCAAAAACGGAAAGTGTAAAGTGACCATTAAGATCTTATGTTCAGATAACATAGAAGTCATCAAAACTTAACAGTCCTTCTGGCCTTAGGTGAACACACAGATACACTGTAATACATGAACTTTTCTATTTTTCTTCCATATTTTCAGATTCCCTTTGATGGTTCTCCCCATGGAGAAGAAGATTCTAATTCCCTAGGGAATCACCTGAAGTCCACCATTCTCCACACCCTCATCCATCTTAACCTCACAATGCACTTTACTCCATCTGCTGTCAGAAAGGAAAACCATGGGTTTTACAAGGAAGTGAATTCTTTCATCTCTGTCTACTCATCTCTGACTAACTGCTGGGAAGTTTTCATCATTTCGTTTTCATCCTGGCCCCTGCAGTCTATTCTTTTCCTGGTCTGAACACATAGCTTTTCTTCAGTCAATATTCGTGTATGCCCATAATGTTCATAGTGTACTTAACCAATGAGGACATAATAGAGGAGACAACCCGGTCCCTGGACTTCAAAAGCTTCACGTATAGGTAACATCTCATCCCACCATTATCCTTTATATTAGTAACTGAGAAATCATATAATCACCTATTATCATCTCACCACTAGAATTAGAGAGATGGCTCAAGGGTTGAAAGCATGTTGTTTCTCTTGCAAAGGATCTGGGTTCAGTTACCAGAAACCACATCAAGGGGTCTCACAGCCATCTGTAACTCATGTTATAGATGATCTCATTCCTTCTCCTGGTGTCTGTGGGCACCAGGTATGCACATTGGCAAGCACACATACACATAACTTATTCTTAATTACAAACTAATTGTTTATGAGCCGCCTCCAAGAAAAATGCCTGGTAGAAAAAACGTGGGTTATGCAAACAGTGACTTTTCACTGGAGTGGTTCATTATTAATCCAATTCTTTTGCTAATGACAATAATGGGACTGGACATCAGCAATATATTACCAAGACCTGCAGTCTAGCACTCTCGAACTATCTGTCTGACATTTTCACTGTAGAGTAAAGCACTGTAACCCAAATATTAGGGTAGGAATGTACGAGGAACATACAATGCTCTAAACTAAGGGATGATTTTTGTCTTGCCTGTGCAAGACAGCTATTAAGAGGATCATAATTAAAGGCTCATTTCTTATAGCACCTACATGCTTTTAAAATCGACATTGATAGTATTAACTCCAATTACCATTACAAAGATTCTACTTCAAATTGTAGTGAGTGAATGAATTCAAAAGGGTGTTTTTAAAAGGAAACGCTAAAAGGACCTTTCCATCTTTTGAGTAGTTTCATAAGTTACGGCTAAGGCTGTATCATGGCAGAAAGAACAATGACATACATGAAGGACTTTTTGAAGTTCGCAAACAGCATTTGTACTTTGATGTGAAACAAAATTATCCTTTAGGATTTCTGATAATTAGTCAATCAATTTTTAGCTTACACAGACTAGCAAATTCAAAATAAAGGATGATGAACAAAATTCTTTGAATCTCTCATTATTAACTTAGAGTATTTGCATAAATGTTAACAAAGATGGATGGTTTTAAATGACTGTCACTAATTAAGATCCTGAAGCAAACAAAAGGCTCATAAAACATTATGTACAAAGGCAGGCCCATTAGCATATCCTATCTCATATCTTCTTCACAGTGACATGAATAAAAATATTCCAATTACACCTGAAACAATAATGTAGCAAAAGCAATAAATCACTTGAAGGAATATAGGAGAGGTTATTTTTAAACAGACCAATTTAGGTATTAAGGATTGACATTCCAATATAAATATAAAATGGAATTATATTTGTAGTAATAAAAGGTTGCTTAAAGATTTATTCATTTCTTGCAAAAATTGATCAGTAAGTAGACATGTATGTAAATGAGGTATACAGCGTTTAGAAGACCATCTGATTGCTTTTAGAAAACTCCTTCAAATCCATAAGTATTGTTATTTATTCTGAACACGGTACACCACAAGACCGAAACCAAGACCGAAGAGTTTAATATATCTGTCTGTCTCTCTGCCTCTCTGTCTCTCTATCTGTCCTTGTCTGCCTCTGTCTCTGTGTCTGTCTCTGTCTCTGTCTCTCTGTCTCTCTGCCTCTGTCTCTGTCTGTTTCTGTCTCTGTCTCTTTGTCTCTCTGACTCTGGCTTTCTGACTCTCTTTCTCTGACTATGTCTCTCTTTGTCTCTATTTCTCTCTGTCTCTCTCTGTGTCTCTCTCTGTCTCCTTCTCTATCCCTCTCTGTCTCTCTGTTTTTCTCTTTCTGTCTCTGATTCTCTCTGTGTCTCTATCTCTCTCCTGTTTCTTTTTTTACTTTTCTTTCAAAGAGCTAGAAGGTAGGTTTTCAATTGGTTGAACTCCATAGTTGTATATTTATTATATGACATGAAATTCATATGGTAGAGGATAGTACAGTAGATGAAAGAAATGCCCGAAGGGACATTACTACACAGAGTCATACCACATGGGGGGGTTTATGCCTAATTTTAGAAAAGCCAATACAAAGAAAGAACTGTCAAAGGAGCTTTTGTCTCCTCTGTTTGCTGAGCCCCTGGATTTCTATGATGCCTGGTGTATGATAGTTCAGGCCAGATATCATCTAGCTCAGCGGAATAAAAAAGTGATTCCAGAGGCTATACTAGTTTTTGCCTCTGACCTTAAGAATTTTAAGTCATAAAGAACCGATTTTTTAAAAATCAAACCCTCACTATAAGCCTTTACACTATTAGATCATTCTGTGAGTTTTTAAAATAATATTTTATACTTTTCCCTCTAATATGATTATAATATTTCACACTAACATAACTGAAAAGTTTCAATATCCTTCTGCATACAACATTTTATATTTAGGTAAATTTAAAAATATATTAATAACATTTTGAATATCAATAGAAGGAATATTTATTTTGTAAAGACCCAGAATCTCTACAATGTATATGTAAAAATTAAGACTTAATATACTAATAAAATATCTATTTATATACCAACTTTTACTTGAACTTCTACTTGTCTATTGCATGAAACTGCCCTTACATAAATGAGCCTGACCTCTTAAAATCACTTTGCCTTTGTTCACCCACTGTTCAATTTATAGAACAACAATTATGAACCTGCAGAGTGATTCAGAATTTCTGAATAAACTTGGAAAAACCAATTAAAAAACCTTGGTTTCATAATGAAAGACGTCACTTTCTGGACCACAATGATCAGCATGAATGTAATGTCTATTTTACTGGCATAGCCACGGGTTCCAGCAATGACTACTAATGGTCCCCATATTCTGTTCTCAGTAATTATCATAAACAAATAAGATTTCTGCATTTATGAACCAATGCTACTTAGTCTTCCATGGAATTATAAGCATGGGTTCAATTTTTCAAGACCCTTTTCATATACTAAAGTTGTGAACTTGGAAATGCTGAGCTGTTATGTCCCAAGCCATATCCCAAAGGATAATCACAATGAGGTGGATAGTGTGTGTTTTGGTGGGGGGCGGGGGGATAAGTGGCATCCTGTTGCCATGTAGTAGCAATTCTGATCTGTCAGTCCCCATTCCTTAGAACTTGTCTTTTGATTTAAGAAGCAATGATGGGTTTCTTTCTTTCTCTTTCTTTTTTTCATTCTTTCTTTCTTTTTTTGTGTTTTCTGCTTTGTTCCACATCAATACTGATTTAAATTCCAACTCAATTTGACCTCATTAAAATAATAAACAGAGAGCCTGAAAATTCTAACGACTCTTCTCAATCATTTTTATTTACTGTCTTGCCTGCAGTACCTCTCCTATAACATTTGATCTATAGATATTCAGTAAATTCGTTAAAAGTATCTGTATAAATATATGATAGCTGGTGTATTACATTAGCAGTTCTGGAAACCTTAAATCTACTTCAGGAGAGTTTTCGTAGTCTTATGTCATTAAAGAGGCAAATGAGACAACAGTAACTCCATTTTGAAAATATCTTGATTTTGTTGTTTTTTCAAGAAAGGGTTACTTTTGTGCAGCTCTATCTCCTTCTGGAGCCCAGACTGGCCTTAAGCTCAGAGACCCGCCTGCCTCTGCCTCCTCACTGTTGCGATTAAAGGTGTGCACTACCACCACCTGGTTAAATGTTTTGATTCTTGAAATTTTTCAAAATATTATTTTTATCATGGAGAATATCAAAGATGTTTATTATTATCTATGTTTATTTTTTGTCCTGCTTTATGTTAATACTTAGCTGAAGGAAATCATGAATACTTTCATTGCTTAGTATTTACAATAGAATCCAATCTTCGATTAAATTTAACCCAATACTCCTCAATTGGAAACTTAAAAGACAGAAACTGCTTTGGATTGTAATAGGTCGGAACATTTGCATTGTGCTGGGAATCTGTCTTGTTTCTACATTGCCACCTTATCAGCGATTGATGGCTTATCTTGCACATATTATTTATAGGAATATTATGAAAGATAATAAATCCCCATTTTAATTCAGTTGTATTTTTCCATCCTATAACTGAAAGTTCTGGTTGACAATTCTCCTCTAAATATTAATAATAATGTTCAACAAGATATGTTGAATATTATCATATTTTTATTATATTCACATTTATTGAACATTAATTAGATGATAAAAATTAAAATCTCAGGTAATAAACCACAATCTTCATCCTCATCGAGTTCCCCATCCATGCAAAGATACCTGTTAAAATCTTAGGATTGATATGAACTTTGTTTTAAGCTAAAGAAACTTACGTTGGCTTAGAAATGCAAAAGGAAAACCAAGAAGGAAGAGACAATTAAAGAGCTTCCGGAATAGAGACGGAGACAGTTAGGAAAGCAGGACGGATGCAGGTCTTAAGCTACTGCCTAGAAAAATGAGCTGGGAAACTGTGTCCACCTCTGCCTTTTGACCCTAGACATCTGCCAGGACAAGAAGGCTTGAATCTGACAATGATCATGATCCTATGTATTTCAAGGGGATGTTTTTAGTGGACAATTTTACTAAGAACCTAAAAGTATATTTTTTTCTTTACTATATCTTTTTGTCTTTTTTTCCCTATTTTTATTAAATTGGGTATTTCTCATTCACATTTCAAATTTTATACCCTTTCCTGGTTTCCTGTCCATCAGCCCCCTAACCCCTCTCCCTCCCCTTCTATATGGGTATTTCCCTTCCCATCCACCCCCAATTACCGCCTCCCCCAAATCCTCTACATTGGAGGTCCAACCTTGGCAGGACCAAGGGCTATATCTTTGATGAATCACATACACACACGTTTTTACTAGTAGTCAATGGCGCATATCAGTATGGACTTACCTTTCTCAAATCAATGGTGCAGACTTGTCTGAGTCAGTGACTCCCAGACTCTCTTTGACCACTAAGAATTCCAAAACCCAACATGTGTTTTTCATCTGTCATGTACAGTTTCTGAATTTGAATTGATCAACTCTATCTATCTATCTATCTATCTATCTATCTATCTATCTATCTATCTATCTATCTATCTATCTAATTTATCTATTAAATCTCTCTATATATTTCTATCCCTTTGTGCCTCTCTCCTTCCCCTACTTTAACTCTCACTATGAATGCCAACATGGTGTGGAACGTACTATATAGTCTAGTAGCCAAACTGTTCTTTGATTTATGATCATCTTGCTTCGGCCCCCAAATGCTGGGACCACAGGTCTGCATTGACATTAGCACTGTCCTCTTCTTTTGTATAACTGGAAGCATGAATTTATGAAGACCCAAGCTGCATTACTCTTCCTCTTCACAAAAGAAAAATCAAGTGTATCCCCACTCTCAGTCTTCTTTAGGGGTTTTTCATGGCCAGGAGAAACTGAAAACGCATGCTTGGTTATTCATTGCTCTTTCCAGGGACCAATCTAAACTTCTTAAAGATATTTTTTCTATACAAGTCTTTCCCCCTCGGCTTTTTGTAGTATTTTGTAAGCATTGATCTCTAATTCTCAATATTTAACTAGTTTGCTAAGTTGGTCAGTTTCCATACACAGGCAAATAAACTATTTTTCCCTTTTAAATATCTATTTTTAAATCTATTTTGAATTAAATACACATGTCCAAGATAATAAACATAAGTGGGTGGAAAGAAAGGGTCAGCACCTCAACATAAATGCAAGTTTTTGTTCTATGAAAAGATGTTCAGCAGGTCCAGGATTCCTCCATTTATTGGTCTGTGATAGTTGTCCACACTGAAAAGCGATGAGGAGATATTTACATCTGCATTCCTGCCATCAAAATCATCATTAGCGTCTTCCTCAAAGCATTTTCTTGTAAAACTATTTAAAGAAATGCAAGCACACTGGCAGCTCAAGCCATTTTACCTTTCACATTGCTTTAAACTATTATTTGAACTGAATGAGATTTTTACATTACACATACTTTTACTTAGTCACATCTTAACACAAAGGTCTGAAAATGAATCTATACGCCTTTTGTTTTGTTCACTTTATAAGGAGTAAAGAGAGAATGAGAGAGGAGAGAGAGAGAGAGAGAGAGAGAGAGAGAGAGAGAGAGAAACATAGATTTTTTTTTATAAAAAATTCAAGGAAGGAATTGTGAACCTTAAATTGGTAAACTGTCAAAAAGTAGCATATGCTGATGGGATGAAGGTTCATTGAAGTCACCAGGGACTCTATGTGGATTATCCAGGTCCAAAATGCCATAAATTCAGACAGAGGGATGCAGAAAATTTAGAGTCAGAGAAGAGCCAGGGCAGTAGGGTGGTAGATGCAGTTTGGAGCAATGGCAGCAAAATAATCAGCTAGGACTGAGCCAGGCAAACTCCTGAAGGAACGCAGACCTGCTGAAGACTTGATTTTAGCCCAGGGACACTAACTCAAACTTCTGACATCCCGAAATATAAAGATTAAATTTGTGTTACATCAAGCTACAGTATTTGTGACAATTTATTACAGATACAATGGGAAACTAATATAGTATCACTCCGTGCTTTCCCAGAAAAGGACATAAAACTTAATATTTATATAACAACATCTTCCTTAGCAATTGGCAGGTTTCTTCTAACTCTAGCTGAGGCAAATGTGTGTGTGTGTGTGTGTGTGTGTGTGTGTGTGTGTGTGTGTGTGTGTATATATATATATATATATATATATATATATATAGAGAGAGAGAGAGAGAGAGAGTACAGACACAATTCATTTACTGGAAATCACTAGAGAGTAAACCAGGAATACATGCCATTTAATTTGTGCTCTTAATAAAACCTTTGTCCAAATTGACTACAATTACTGAAATATCTTCCATTTTTCTAACTCCAAAGTATCAATTTCTAATTCTTCCATGATTCTTCAAGAATATAATTGTATTCAGGGATTCCAAGAGTAAGGAAACTGATGAAATTCATATCTTTGTTCATGAATAATGAATAAGGGTATTTCATTCATCTACAGAATACTAAATCACTGAGGTTTACTTTACTCATCTATTAGATATTACATGGAGTTTACAAGAAGTGCTAATATAAACATTAAAATAATATAATAATGTGTCTTCCTTGCTCACTGTTCTAGGATTAGTGCATTTTTTATTCTGTTAGAAGCAGAAGATAACAGTAGCTCTAGGATCAGCACATTCCTTAAACAATGTAGCTGTAAGTCACAGTAGAGGTGGGGCTTCCTGTTTCACTAGTTCTCTACCCTTGAACATGCAATTCTTTTCTATATAGAGACCTTAGCCTCAAGCCTATAAATTGTGGGGTTCTGAAGGACTACATGATTAAAAAATAAAAAAAAATGACATGGTATTTCAAGATGGCTGGACGTGGAAAGCCCCAAGTTAGCTCTTACTTAAGCTACTTTCTGAAAATTGGCAGTAAACACAATCACACCCACCATGGGGTATCCACCCCACAGTGATGATTTGAGGACTTAGTCTTCAATGACACTGGAAATCAGGCCTGACAAGTTTATTACAAGCAGCGGCAATTTTAACGGAGGCTTGAGCCTGTCAAAAATCTTTTTATTTTTCGTCAAGGTTAAGACTTGGCAAAGTCTATACAGTTCTGTTTTCCAAAAACATAAGCCAAAATGATGAAAACTGCCTTTGAACTTTCAGACTCTGTGGTGAGCGAACAAATTAAAAGACATCTAAAGGTAGCAAAAAGGGAAATTGACTTTCTTCCCTTGTTTCTAATTACATTTGTTATTATGAAATCTCACTTAATTCCTTTAATCCGAAATTCTCAAAGGGCTTTTAGAACCTCACATCTTATCATTAATCCTTATAGCACAGTAGCACAGGGCCGACTTATGCCATTTTATTGGCACATGTTGATCGATATATACATATACATACATATGTTTATATATATATACATATACATACATATGTTTATATATATATCATCACATGTGCTTGATCATTCCTCTAAGGTTTCAGTTTCACTTTTGTCTTAATAAATCAATTGGTGAGAAAAACCAACTTGCTATCACTCATTAAATAACAATTTTAACTCTAAAACTTAGACATTTGTATAACATAAATTTTTAATATCTGCAAAGAATCTATAAAAGCACAGAGAAAAGGCTTCCAAAAAGAATAGATACTATGGATAGAATCCATATTTTAGCATAAATGGTCTAGAACAGTATTCCATTTCCAACTGTGTCTCTATACCTGACTTTCTCTTTGTCCCTGCATATCTTCTTTCCTTTAATATTCACAGTGCTGAAGAATGTTAAAGAAAACTTAACAAAAATCTTTTATTTCCAACCTTGCCAAGAATGTTAACCAAAACTCTCTTTTATTTCCAACCTTGCATTTTGAAAATCCACGAGTTCATAGCAACTTTTCCGGTTTTAAAGAGTCAAGTGTTAGTTGGCAAAGCCAGGAATAATGGCCAAAGCTTCTCTACTACCGTGATTTCAAAATCTTATTTAAATAAATCATGTAGCTTTGGAACAGCTACTATATACTCAATGGGTTTTCATTCCTTTCTTTCTTCCTTTTTCTATTCTTTCCTCCCCTCCCCCCCTTTTTTTGTTTTACTTCCAGTCTCCGTTTTGCTCTCCAATGACAGCACTAGTACATTGTGATAGGATTTGCTCTTTCACAATCATTACTGGCACGTATCTCCAATCGGGGTCTTGGGTACAGTGCATAGCTCAGAGGGACATCCAGGAGGAACATGGCCAAGACTGTGCTATACACAGTGTACTGAAAGGATGGAAAGGTAGGAAGAGGCTCTGAAGGGGTCTCTGCACAGGAAATGGCTGCTCTCCCTACTGAGGTATACTACAGCAGGAAGGGAAGCAGGTATTGTCTGCAGTCACCTAGCACCACATGGAGCCTGAAAATAAATCCATTAGTGGGGAAGCCAGAGCTAAGAGATTAAATGGATTCCTAATGACATGTCAAATTAAGTCCCATATCAAGCATAGAATTACCACCTGGGCTTTGCCACTATCTGAACAAATGAAATTTTGTTCATGCCACTTTAGGCTGAGTTTCAAGCCACTTTAGCACTAACTAATGTTGTGAGATCTAAACTTACAAGACATGATAAATGAATTATCAAGATACGAGTTTCCCATTCGATATATGGAAAAAGCCTAATTATAACTTAGGCATAGGAAAGTATTGTGAGATGTAGAGCAGAATCTGCAGAAAGAGAAAGGAGGGCAGGGAAATAGCATATCAAGGCATCGTAGGATGCAGTAATGAGCCTTATACACTTCCCTTTGAAACGAGAACTAGTTAGTTGTCACAAGGTGGCAGAAAATATTAGCACACTTAACAAGTTGGTATTCCAAGTCTCGTTTTCATTGCCGTGATTTCAACTCTGCATTAGTGTCACACCCAGAGTTCTGAAACACATTCGCTCCAGAAAAATATGGCACCACCCTGTGGGTTAATCAGACCCTAACTATGTTCAATCTAATTCATTTGATTTCACAAGATATTCACAGACATATGTGTATACAGAGGGCAGTGTATGCAAGGGTCCTAAGTTCCTCTACTCTGAAAGCCCCTGTTTGTCCAGAGGAATAGGTGAAGCACATATCACAAGGGGACAGTGAATCCCTGTTGCACTCACGTGCACATGGGAATGAGAAGGCTAGTAGCAGAGGATAAGCATCTCGGCAGAGCAGGCCTGTCTGTGGGGATGCTGGAAGGGTCAGAAGGAGGAAACGCCAGCTATCAATGCTGATTGTCTTTCTGTTTCTTCTTCGCTCTTGCCTCCCACCTCTTCCCACCACTTCTTCTCACCTTCCTTCCCAAAATGAAGACTCTTGTTAATCATGTCAACACTGTGTGAAACAAAGCCAGTGTGGGCTTCAGGGAGAGAGAGCAGCACTTCCTTGACAGGGCTCATGAACTTTATTTAGATTCAAGGAAAAATACGTAGAATTTAGTATAGACGGGAATTTTACACAGTCTAGGATGTTCTATGTGAAAGAATGAGTAACAACGTGCTTGGTGGTTAATGTGGACTTGAGATTAGAGACAATGTGCAGCCTGTCGGACTCAAACTTTGCTGCCATATGAAACAGGTTTCAGCTGTCGGGGCTTTGCATCCTCAATGCTTTCTCAGTTATTAGCAGGGGAATATGCACAGGTCGAATTTTACTTTCATGCTCTTCTCTATCAACTTAGAATGTCACCAGGATCATTCACAAATAAAGCAAACTCAGCTTTCTCTTTAAGGAGTGAAGTGTGAGAATTGTCCCATTTTACAAATCTCCCATGCCCATTCTCAGAGGGAAACCCAAGAGGCTACCCAAGCTTTGCCATTGCTGTTTTCTGGGGCAGACCTTTAAAGGTGTCACTGCTCTGAACATTCAGCAGTCAGAGATCCTGCCTGTGTTGGATGTGGATCTTCCCCCACAAGGTACAAACTGACCCTTCCCTATTTCGTGTGTGAGCATAGCAAGAGAAGGATACATCTTCAACATCTTAAACCATGGGGAATATTTCCGGAGAAAGGCTGGTAACGGAGAATTAAAGAGCAGCAGATCTGCCTGCTTTGACTCATGGCATGGAAATGCACAGTGTAAAAATCAGGTTATCAGAGAAAATGAGTGTAATGTGCTAATTCGTAGCTTCTTCTCTAAGCTTGTGTCATGGGTCCCTTACATAATCCCAATTCTGGGGCCTTTCTCCAGGGAGAGTGAGTTCTAGAAAACAGAGGTGCTATGCAGGCAGGAGGGAAGTCCTTTAATGAAGGGAGAATTCAGGTCCATACTTTGCAGATGCCCACGTTGTTTGCATCCCCAGGAGGGGGATTTTTTTATAATGAAATTATTTTAATTTTAATAATGAAAGAAGAGTGATGCCTTTTTATTTTCCCTGAAGTACATACTTCCACACACCCTGCCAGAGTCCTTAAACACGTTATGGCTGAGAAAGCAAGCAATGGCCTATTAATTTAAAATGAGTCGCTAAAGAGTCTTGTGAAGCAATTCCGTTTTTCTAAAGCATAAACTTTCTATCCGAGGTTACTTAGAGCAGACATTCTTAGCTGCTTTGAAATACAGAGTTAAGGGGAAAATGATCTGTCTTGAAATTCACCAGCTAGATGGGTTCTTTGCAGTTAGTTCAAATTTCTCCACATCTGAGTGTTACACGTGCTTAGGAAAGCGGACTCATAAAGGCACAGTTCTCTCATGTGGGAAAATTCAAATGTCTTCGTGGAAACGTGAATGTCTATTACTCTTTTGAAGAGCGATTCACAGCAAGTTCCCACCATCCCTTTCTTCATCTTAACAGGATCATGGAGATGATGCAGCGCAATTATACAAGGAAGCAAGAACTATTTGTGGAATCAGGCAATACGAGAGACATACACACTCTTAGCTACTATCCTCGGCAGTCTTCAGAGACGCCTCCTTGGGGGTGAGCATGGTTAAGTTCTAGACAAAAGGAGTTGCAGGCTCACACCAATGCCTATTTCCTTTTCTGAATTCTTTGTGTCCATTTCTCAAAGAGTTGAGGACATCTTCAGAATGGAACATCCAGGAATTCCCATGACTAGCCTCTCAATTGCACCTGTATCTCTAAGCCGCTACCTCTAATGAGGTTTTCAGGTGACACACTGATATTAAATGACTTTTTCCCCTCTGATTTTGCTTTTCTACTATAATGTACCTGAGTTCCCTCATGTAATTGTTTTCTCCTTTTACCACATCATAAACATACAAGTATTCCTGATCAATCATACTTTTTAAAAAAAATATTACTGTTAAAGTCACTACTTTCTCAACTCTCTACAGATCAAATGGCCTCCAGAGAAGCAGCCTAACTACCATGTTGTGTTACCTGAATTTACCCTGTGACTAGTGCTAGCCTTCAAAAATACAAATCAGAAATTTCTACTCTCCAATATTAGCATATGATCATTCCTTCCTGTCTCATCTAAATTAAAATTTAATATTTTAGCATCTCTACTTCTGCTGTGTGACCCATTAGTCTGAATCTCCTCACTCGGCATATTCAATTATTTCCAATGTTGAAACAAGACACTTGTACATGCTAGATAACATACAAATAATTGAAAAGATGTGGCACCAAAATTCAAGGTACTCTCTGAAACTGTTCTAGTGAGGGATGCTCCCTGATTCCAAGAAGTTACCATGTTACTGTGCTCTCTAACGAGGACAAATGCTACCTTCTCACATGGCAATTGAACACAAAGTGGGAAGGGGGCTGAGAGCATGTGTCTCTCTATATTTTAATGACTAAGTAATTCTTTCTATTGATGGAGTTGGAACTCTTATGATGTAATCACTCCCTAAAGTGTCATCTCAATAGATTCGCATAGAATTAAGCTCTGACATTGAACATGAGATGGTGGGATGGATTCCATCAAGCTGTAGCTCTCATCAGTTGGCATACTTGAGTTTCTGCTGCTCCTTAAATAAGTCAGTGAAATTTACCCATAGACTTTGCACTCAGAGTCCTCTCCTTAGAGAGCTCTTGTACGATTTGTTGCCACGTGTCTGCATACCAGTGAACTTACATTTCCCCATCTTTATTCTTGCGGAGTCTCCATCAGTTTCTCTGTTTTCTTGTTGTAATTACTGCAATAAACACCTCTACCTGTGCATTAGTACTTTCCTGTTTTGTAGAATACAAATCTGTAGATAGCAGGGTTTTTAATACTCCTCTTTCAGAGGCTGGCACAGTGCTGGGAACTTAGTAGCTGAGGTGAACATTCATCCATCTTGCCTGCATATCTATACTACTTAGTGTCCAATTACCTGGCATTCCTGTTTTGAATATCTTTATTACTTCTAAGCAACCTATAAATACAGATTCACAAAAATATTATCTTTAACAAGCACATATGGGCACAAGCACACTGGTATTTAAAATAGTCAAAATTTCATATGGACCTAAGGTATAGATAATATGACAAGGAAGTACTTCCAAAGAGTGTAGGTACTGCTAAATAATATTTAAGAGATTTATGGCCACTATATTTTGAATCAGATAGCAAATTAATTATGTTTTTTTTTAATTTTGGGCATAGACCAAATGTGGTTGTTTTAACATACCCAAGAACTCACAGGTAGCCTATGTATGTCACTGACTTCTAAGACATACTTTTTCTAATAGTTTCATAACTGACCAAGATGGCTTATTCATAGAGCTTCTAGACATACCTCTATACTAATTTTAGCAAGAGCCCTGTTAAGTCAATTTAGAAGAAACCCACCTTTTGTATTGAACCATATTGAATATCCAATCATGGCAATAATTTTCTATTCATTAGCTTCTCGCAGGCCTGATAACCATGACTTGCATTCAGCAACGGTCTCGTTAGGGCAATTCAGACAGAATGCACATCAGTTCTGGTGTTTCCTCCCAGTTTCCAACAGTTGGTACCTTCATCTTTCCTTGAATATAAATTTCCCTTTCCTAGACTGCATTCTGTGTTCAGCCTAGTCTCTTTCCTCCCCTTGAAAAAGCCTTGTATCTGTGATGATATCTTTAAACCCATTTCACCAAACTTTAAAGGAATTCATTGAATATTTTTATTGTTTAGCATGACAAAACTAAAATCTGTTAATATATCCCCTCATGCGAGTCCATGAGTCAAATTTGTCAATAGTGATCTCTTTTTTCAATGCAAAAAGGAGAGAATTATGCAGGTTCTTTAAAATAGAGAACTCACTCTCTGAAATCTCACAGTTAAGACTGAGTCTTCATCACATTTGAAGATGCTGGAATCAGTTAGAACTCTGTTCATTAAGGTTTTCAAGACTCCCTAATAACAAAGTCCCTGCAAATCAGCTATAACTAAAAACATACTAAAGGAAGTACTATATATCACCACTCCATGGACTCTGTTTTATGATAGCTGTCTTAAGGAAACCACTCCTTCAGTTGTCTGCTTTCTCATCTGAATGAACCGCCTCCATCAGGCCAATATTTTTATTTCAGTGAACAAATGACACAGTACCAGCGCTCAGCCTTTGATACTTGGAAGACATCTTCTAGAAAAATGAACAGAGTGAGCCTGTTCCTTCAAGGAAACAGCTGACACAGTGTGGCTAATGATGAGCTTGGAGGTTTCAAGCAAACATCAGATGTGGAAAACACATCTGCCAGTGTGAGCTTGGCAGCTTTGGAAAGCTTAGAAGTCTTTTCTGAGTTTAGCATTAGTGATTTTAATGAGAGCTGACATTCTATATGAAGTGTGCCAACAGTTGGAAGATGGACATAACTTTGCAAATCAAGATTTCCCAAATGACCAAGACCCATGTAGAGGTTAAGGATTCAAAGTTCGAGATAGAATCAAAGGAAGTTGTCTAGATAGTGACAAGCACTTCCTCTCACAATCTGTGCACTGCCTTCTAATGATTATGGACTGCTCCTTTATCCTTTATGCTTTGGTTGATTTTTCTCAACATATACTGAGCCTTTTTGTACTCTGTCTCAAGAACACCATCCACAATTGCTCCTACTTCACTCAGATCCTCAGAAAGTGCCCCCTCACCAATGTCATCTCCAATAGCCTCAGCCAAATAAATTTCCGTTCATAACCCCAGTTCATATTTTGTTTGTAATTGCTACATATCCACACCTCACCCAAATTCTTGCTTCTAGTATTGCCTAAGGGAACTCAGGCTCTATACAGAAAGGAATTTTCTACCTGCTTTCCCTTTTGTTCAATAGAATTTGCCAGATTATGGAGCAGTTTCTAAAGAGTATTATACACTGCATATGTGATTGTTAAATGAATGAGTCAACATATTAGTCAGCATTTGAAATAATAGTATATAAGAAATTGTATACTTTAGCAACCCATATAGCCTTTTTAGCCTGCTAAACTAATACAAGTTCAGGATCAGAACTTGAACTCTTAACTGACACCATATTATATGCATGAACTTTCTGAAAATGTCTAAGTATTTATTCCTCTACTACTGTCCAGGCCACTTAAGAACTGGCAAATGCCACTGGTTTTTCAAATATGAACTTTCCTGGTTTTCACTTTAATTAAGAAGGAAAGAAAAAAGATGTCACAGTCAATTGCTATAAGAAGACTTCAAAGAATTATTACATTCAGACTCTTGCAAGGACCGAGGAGAACATGCCCCACAATGGAAAGAGTTAGCATCTGATCAATACATGCAAAGTGAAGAGGGTATTATTTCTCTACAAAGACTTCTGTTTCTCAGGATTATTTGAAGAGTTCTGAAAAACCTCATGATTTACAGACACTTTAAAAAAAATCAAGAAAACCATGGAAAACATTTACTCAGTAGTCTTTGTATCCTTTTCATTACATATAATTTAATAACAAAAATTAAATACAAAGACAAAAACAAGAACAAAAGGCATTTCCGAATTCTCTGAATCCATTACAACTCCAAGAGTAGGGAGCATTGGGGGCATTCTTCTGTGTTGACTATAAACAAATTATTCTTTATTCAATTGTTTCAATGGAATACAATGTCTTAAAATTTTTGTAATAAATGTTACTAAAGGTAGATTAGTTTATTACAGTGATTGTGTATTAGACTTTCTCTTCTTTGCCACCAAAACATGACAAGAATCATACTAATGGAGGACAGCTGTATTTTGGCTCCCAGTTTGAAGGACTATGAGTCCACCATGGAAAGAAAGTCATTACTCAGGACAAGCTCACCTATAGAAGCAGAAGCATGTGACTCTTTGCTCACGGCCTGTAGGACTAGGATAGAAAAATGGAGAAATGTCAGGACTCAACTGGCTTTCCCATGTTTCCCTTTTTATCAGTCAGGGACCTCATTCTCACTGTGGAGTATCACCTACATTTAGAGTATATATTACCCCTCAGGTAATATCTTTGAAAATTCCCACAGAAAAATGGTCAAAGATATGCATCTCTGATGTGTTTAACCACCATATCCATATTTTATTTAATAAATTTCTACAACTATTTCTACACATTCATATAGTACATTCTGTTTATTCTTGCCACCACTCACTGCTACACTGCTAGC